>NW_022170878.1:8299360-8305750 GCF_008802855.1 Photinus pyralis
AATTGGTTTCTAGTCCATAACTATTGATTGAGAAGTCTAATCGAAAAAGTACGAATTGTTTTGGATTCTACGCACCAAAATTAATAAGAAAAAGTGGTTTCCCGAGAAGTTTTGGTGTAGTCGATTTTTGGTAAAAAAAGAAGGTTATAATACACTGCTTTTTTTTGAGGCCCAAAAAAAAAATTGTCTGAGATCTTATAGAATTTGGCCCGTAGAATCCATAATTTCAAACAGTTTGAAGATTAGGCTACTAGATCAAAAGTTACACCCCTTTGAATTTTGTTTCGAAATTGGTTTTTTGTCAATAAGTTTTTATTGAGAGGTCTAATCGAAAAAGTACGAATCGTTTTGGATTATACGCACCTAAATTAATAAGAAAAATTGTTTTCCCGAGAAATTTTGGAGTAGTCAATTTTTGGTAAAAAAGGAAGGAGTTCAAATACTATGCGAAGTATTCGAATACTTCTCAAAGTATTCAAATACCTTGCGAAGTATTCAAATACTAAATATTTGTGAAAGTATTTGAGTTACAAATACAAATACTGCTTCCATAAAAGTATTTAATTACAAAGTATTTGAATACTAAATAAAAGTATTTACAAAATCGAATACTGCCCAGCTCTGTCACTGGGTCACTGGACCATGCACCAGATTTGATATCACGGATTCGATCGTTAACCGTGAAACAATTTCCGTAATTCTTTAGCGTAATAATTGATCATTATTTTGCTCCTTCAGTGCAGAGCTTGGTCGAGCGTTCTAAAAAACCGCTCGAGCGACGAACGCTCTAATGCTTGCGAGTTCCGAGCAGTCTTAAAAGTACTCGAGCGGTTTATCGCCAGCGAGCGGGAAAAGTGCCCGTGAGCGGAGAAAACGCTCAAGGGCGGGAAAAGCGCTCGGGAGCGGAAAAAGAGCTCGCGAGCGAAAAAAGGGCTTGCGAACGGAAAAATCGCTCGCGGGCAGAAAAAAACGCTTGAACGTCGAGCACTTTAAGTAAACGCTCGAGTATCGAGCACCAACCGAGCTCTGCGGATTGGGAGTTTTCTTTGTCTGCAGGTCTATGGATCCGGGAACTGAGCTCACTTCTCTGGATGATATTTAATTTACACTCAGGTAAGCGTTTCTATGTTTTTTACTTGTATTTGGCCTATACGTGTGAATTTGTGTTCGAAATATCAATTTCTTTCTGGAATAAAGTTAAGTTACTACGATTTTTGTGTAATGTAACTTACTTTGTGTTTTACCTAAGCTAGTTGGCTGTTTTTGCGGCGAGTGTGAGGTATCGCAGCGCCACCTCTACTTACTCGTTACACCATACATCTGAGGAACCCCAAAATGTAGATCTCCCCTGCCTTTTGTACTTGGGGCGATGGAGACCTTGTGGAGGAAGGGTATGAAAAGACCGTTGCTAATTGAAAATTTCTGGACTAGTCTGATCGGCGCATCGTGAAGTAGCTGCCGTTAACAAATTCGTGGTATTTTTCGAGTGATAGTTTTTTGCGTATCTTCTCCATTCCAGATGGACAATTAAAAAATTACGATATTATCGTTTTATTTGAAATTATTTCCATTTGCGGTTAATGGAAATAGTGATATTAATCGGGGCGAATCTGTTAACCTTATTTTAAATTCTTGTGGGTTTTCTGTACCATCCGGGAGGATGCCAATTTTAAGACATTGCATTATTTGAGGGTTTTAACGAGATGTAATGCAATGTCTTGGAATATTGTGAACATTGTAACAGTAGTTCCCTTTGCAGTTTTGAATTTTTCGAATTTGTATTTCTTTTAAATATAGGAACATTGTACCGCTTTATACGAAAGGTGAACGCAAGTAGGTATAGCGATAAGCAGACGATAAAAAGTGCGGCCCCCGGCTAACCGAGAGGTTGCGTAGAATCGTTTGTAGAGGGTGCAGTGGAGTGAACTACGGGCATATTATTGGGTCACATCGGGCTTGTTCGCGACATTTACTTTGGTTCCGTTTCGTCTGTTTACTCGGGCAGCTGCATTATAGGACTTTATAAAGAGAAAAGAGAGAGAATTCCAATTAAACTTCGATCACATTCATTCAAAGGCCTATTTTGCCCCGATCTTTCAATAAACGAATACGGGACATCCGACAAATCTTGGAAAAATACGTTTGTGAAGGAACAGATGTTCTCACTAAGCTACCCGAAGAAAATAAATACGAAACATTGAAAACCGACATTGATCAGTACTTCCCAAGAGAAGTAGCAATAAGTGCGCTTTTTTTGTTTGCTAGAGCTAAGAAAGCTGATATTGCGCAGCCTGCGCATGTGCGCATTAATCGTCGAGATTTTTCTTGGGTCATCAGGTACCAGAGATACCGAATTCAAAAAGAACAAACTAAATATATTATAAACTGTAGGAGTACTTAAGCCTGGAACGGACGGACGGACAGAGAAAGTGGATCGCATGCGCTAAAAATCAGCTACTGGAACCAGAGGGGCTAGGAAATAGGAAACCCTCACACTGTCTATGCCATCTCCAAGTCCTAGGGATCCTCCGTACCACCAGACAAACTTCTTCGATCAATTTGGTCAACGCGACTCCCTCACAACGTTCAGGCGACGCGACGCTCGCCGTTCAACAGAAAGCGACCCTGACAGACCAACAGATTCACAGACGCAATAAACGCTATTGTCCCTCCGGTAATCCAAGCCGTATAGCATAGCACCCTCGAAGAAATCGTTCGTATCTGGGCAATGGAAATAGTGAGTTCCGCACGCAGGAAAGAGGATGAGACATTACACGGTCAAGCACGACCGAGGCACAGAGGCACAACCAAACTCATCACGAGTGCGCGTATTTTAAAATTGCTTTACTTTCCCGCACCCATACATGGGTAGTTATTCCGCACCCATATGGGTAGGTAAAGTACTGTTTTCATCTCAAAAAAAAAGCTTGTTACCACGATAACTCAAAATCTACTGGAACAAATTGCGCAAATTTTTGCGGGCGCATTGTTTGCTGGTTGAAGAAGACACCTATTAATTTTTAGACCCGCGGTGGGGCATAATCCTTCTGCGCATGCGCAATTGTAACTTTCTTATTTACGAACCGATCTTGCTGGCACTTTTACAGTAGCACCTTTTAATAGAGGAAAATCGATTGAGATTGACTATAATATTAATAAACATACGAAACTGCGCGCGTATGCGAAGAAGTAGATTTCTTGTTTACGGACTGATTTTACTCAAATTTTAACGGTAGTGCCTTTTGATAAAAGCAAAGCCATCGATTATATTAAATACGTTGAAAGCTGCGTGGGCGCATGTGCAAAAGTAGCAAGATGAGCAGTAAATACAACAAGGGAAAGTGGTGGGTCGCAACAAAGTGCTTTCGTGCGGAAAAGTTCAGTTTTGAAGAAACTCATTTTTTCTTATAAGCAGGTAAGTAGAGGTAAATAATTTAGTTTTTATGTTTTCTTACAGGTTATCGATTTCGAATTTTAATTTCATCGTCAGACCTGGCTGAAAATATATTATTATATAATATTAGTATTATTATATAATATAAATATATTATTATATTATATTATATGGTATATTTTCAGCAAGGTCTGATGATGAAATTAAAATTCGAAATCGATAACCTGTAAGAAAACATAAAAACTAAATTATTTACCTCTACTTACCTGCTTATATATCATAAATAATTTCCATATGGAGCAATACATCAATAAAATCTTTTTTTTTTCTTTGATCCCATATGAAGTGACAGTTGAAGAAAACAATTCAATCAATTTGCATTTAAAAGACAGACTTTTCCAGTTAGTGGTACGATAGGCATGATGGGGCGAGTACTAAAAAAATCTCTTTTCTGGAGTAGTCTCGAGGGTTGGAAAATTTTGACTGGATGCTTGGAAGAAAAATTTCAGCCCGTAAACATTTTAATAAGGGTTGCATAGTGAAAGACGGAGGTGCTATTCCTTAAACTCTTGGCAAAAAATGTCGAATTTGCAGAACATTTACACCTTCAATTTCTTTTTAATTAAATGAATGGTATGTTGCCTGACGAAACACGTGTTTAGATAAAAGCCAAATTTTATCGCCTTTAACGAAATGAGCATATGCGCACTTGTTTAAGTCAGATATTATTGAGAGGCCTATCTTTTTTATTCAGTAAACGTCTACCTAATTTTCGTATAAAATGTCGGCAATTGTTGTGGTAGTTCTTATTTTCTGTGCAATTTTATTTGCAATAGGCATAGTTACAAACGTGTGGATGTCAATATACTTTTTCTTGCGTTGCCGGGCCCAAAATAATGAAGACTTCAACGATTATTATGGTGAAGACGATGGGGCATATAACAGAATTTCACTTGTTGTAAGTAGACGTTTTCCTATTAGATCATCAAAATCACTTTTGATTTTCCCTATGATTAGGACGACATCGAATTGGAGATAGTTTGAAAAAGTTGGCCTGGCGTAGATTTCACGGAACCTACAGCGTTTCCCTTCGAACAGCCTCCGAAAAATTGGATAGGTACCAATTTGAAAATTGTTCAAAATTGTCTTGTGAACATTACGGTTTATTTGGACGTTTTCGACATGAACCGCGCGTGTGTGATAAAGACCCCCTACAAAAAAAACCTAATAAACTCCCCGAACCAGATTCGAGGATAATTTTGCGGCAAGTAATTATTGTACAAAGTGTTCCATTAAATGTTACCAAAAGAGGTTTTCTATCATGCGCTCATATTATGATTTCAGACCTTCCCGAGGATCAAAACAGCGCCGTTGTGACTTAAATCATGAAATACCGATTAGTAACAAACTTCCCCTTAAGATCTTGTGGAGGATACAGTAAATTAAGGTTTCGGTTTATTCTTGCATTCGTAAAGCCAGATTGGCACCGTACGTCACCAAAGACTTGTTTATATGACGAGAAGCTCGCTTTGGATTGAAGAATTTTTGATACCTGCAAGGTGTAGATAACATACCTAAATACTAATTACCGCGTAGAGGAGTTTGTCTCAACTTACAGAAAGAGAGTGCATTTATCTGTGTCTGTGTAAAAAAACCCAACCTCCAATACCATTCCATTCTTGAGCCAAGAATTGCAGATTTTTTTCAAAACTTTGAAATCTTTCTTCTCAAATTTCGCTGCAATGCGCTGTTTTAAATTTTTCACATTTCGAATGTCAAGAGGAAGATTGTTGATCATTTTAATGCACGCGTAGTAGCACCCTTTTTCAGTCACTGACAATTTGTGCCCTGAATAGTTATACAGGGTCATTCTTGACGAGCGTCAGTTAGAAAGATATGGAAACCTTTGAAAATGAAAATAAACTTCTAAGACCCTTGGTCTTGACTCTTGGCACATGATGAATTGAACTAAAATATATTCAAGATGGCGCCACTTCCGGAAGTAGCCATCAACTTTGTTATTTTAAATAGGGACCTCCTATTTTTTCTACATTTTCGGATTCTACGTCGAATTTGGAGTACAACGATACCCCATAGTTGACCCTTTGCTCCAAGGGCTTCGCCGATATTCAAGTTTTTGTGTCAAAAATTGAATTTGCAGGGGTAATTTTAAAAATTTATTATTCGAAAACGGTGAGAGATATTGCAAAACAGTTTTCAATGCTTTATTAAGGAAGGATCGAATTTTCTTATGGTATGCGTAACAGTCTAAAAAAGTGAAACTACGTCACTTTTTCAAAGCTCTCAACTTTTAAACTTTTAAATATCCGTAACTCCATTTTTTCAAATGGCACCCCCCATTTTGTTCTTCACCCTTGTTTTCCTTTTTTCCAGACCTTTAATTTGATGCAAAATGTCAAAAGCTGCTTCAAGCGGTTTCCGAGATATTCCATGTTTTAGTTACTTCTTGTGACAAATTGATAAAAAAATTCAGTCGCTTGATGTTATTCTTTTGTTTTTATTATGATAATGTTTAAACGTCAAATTTTTCGCTGTTTGAACTTATACTTCTGGTCAATAATGGCTCGGTTGGGTTACACTAATGAAGATTTTGTGAATTTAATATTAATAGATGGTGATTGTAATCGAATAGCTGCCAGGACTTGTCGTCTTTTTTCCGAAAGATACCCTGACAAGGCGCAACCCACATAGGCTACAATTCGCAAATTACTACAAAATTTCAGGAATAACGGTACCGTTGTACTCCAAATTCGACGTAGAATCCGAAAAATTAAAAAAATAGGAGGTCCCTATTTAGAATAACAAAGTTGATGGCTACTTCCGGTATTTGCGGAAGTGGCGCCATTCTTTGTGCACTCGTGTCTGATATGTCAATTTCTCTTTGGATATCATTAAGCGATGCAGTTGGATTTGCAGCAAAATACACCAGTACAGTTATTTCCTGTTCTTCAGAGTCTACCACAGGCTTCCTTTTT
>NW_022170878.1:8305850-8307041 GCF_008802855.1 Photinus pyralis
GTATTTGAATACTTTTTATAGTATTCGAATACCTTTGATAGTATTAAAATACTTTTGAAAGTATTCGAATACATTCTAAAGTATTTGAATACTTTTCAATGTATCTGTATCTAGTATTCGCTTGTGCTGGACGTAAAACTATTTAGTATTCAAATACCTTTGATTTGTGTAAAGTATTTACTATTTAGTATTCAAATACTTTTTGAAAGTATTCTGCCCAGCTCTGACCGTACAGTACAAACCTTACACAAATATAACTGGGAAAGGACCGCATAAAAGCCACATAAAGGAACCCCTAAACCAGTGGGAGGAGGTGAATAGGATCGATTACTGGCAGAGCTAGTGTACCAGGACTACGACAGGCCAAATTATTCATCAAGGCCACATTTCAAAACGTTTTACCCCTCAATGGGAAGGACCTACGGTCTATGACAGGCCAAAGGGTTGAAGTATCGTGAATCATGTAGGGGAGTGTTTAGAAATCATGCACTTCCAACTTCATTCAGACTCTACATCTACGAAATTTGCTTGTTTATATTCAAAAATAAAAATATCAATTTAAACAAAATAAGTCACAATTACGATACTCGTAAAAATGCGGCATTATACAGGGTTCATTCTTGACGAGCGTCATTAGAAAGATATGGAAAACCTTTTGAAATAAGCTAAACTGGATAAGATCCTTTAGGGTTTTGGCATCATGATTAATTGAACTTTAATATTTTTCAAAATGCGCCCTTCCGAATACCGGAAGTAGCCCATCAAATTTTTAAAAATTTAATTATTTCGAAAAACGGTGAGAGATATTGCAAAACAGTTTTCAATGCTTTATTAAGGAAGGATCGAATTTTCTTATGGTATGCGTAACAGTCTAAAAAAGTGAAACTACGTCACTTTTTCAAAGCTCTCAACTTTTAAACTTTTAAATATCCGTAACTCCATTTTTTCAAATGGCACCCCCCATTTTGTTCTTCACCCTTGTTTTCCTTTTTCCTAGACCTTTAATTTGATGCAAAATGTCAAAAGCTGCTTCAAACGGTTTACGAGATATTCCATGTTTTAGTTGCTTCTTGTGGAAAATTGATAAAAAAATTAAGTCGCTTGATGTTATTCTTTTGTTTTTATTCGCAATTCGTAAATTACTACAACATTTCACGAATAACGGTATCTTTCAAACAAAAATACAAAAAA
>NW_022170878.1:8307141-8364362 GCF_008802855.1 Photinus pyralis
GGTCGATCTGAGACAATTTTTTTTCCGGGCTCAAAAAAAGGCAGTGTATAACCTTCCTTTTTTACCAAAAATCGACTACACCAAAATTTCTCGGGAAAACACTTTTTCTTATTAATTTGGGTGCGTAGATCCAAATCAATTCGTACTTTTTCGATCAGACTTCTCAATCAAAAGTTATAGACTAGAAACCAATTTCGAAAGAAAATTCAAAGGGCTGTAACTTTTGAACTTGTAGCCCAATCTTGGAACTGTTTGAAATTATGGATTCTACAGGCCACATTCTATAAGAAAATTTTTTTTCCGGGTCGATCTGAGACATTTTTTTTTCGGGCCTCAAAAAAAGGCAGTGTATAACCTTCCTTTTTTACCAAAAATCGACTGCACCAAAATTTCTCGGGAAAACACTTTTTCTTATTAATTTTGGTGTGTAGAATCCAAAACAATTCGTACTTTTTCGATCAGACTTCTCAATCAAAAGTTATAGACTAGAAACCAATTTCGAAAAAAAATTCAAAGCGCTGTAACTTTTGAACTAGTAGCCCAATCTTGGAACTGTTTGAAATTATGGATTCTACAGGCCACATTCTATAAGAAAAATTTTTTTCCAGGTCGATCTGAAACAATTTTTTTTGGGGCTCAAAAAAAGGCAGTGTATAACCTTCCTTTTTTGTCAAAAATCGACCACTCCAAAATTTCTCGGGAAAACACTTTATCTTATTAATTTTGGTGCGTAGAATCCAAAACAATTCGTACTTTTTCGATCAGACTTCTCAATCAAAAGTTATAGACTAGAAACCAATTTCGAAAGAAAATTCAAAGGGCTGTAACTTTTGAACTAGTAGCCCAATCTTGGAACTGTTTGAAATTATGGATTCTACGGGCTAAATTCTATAAGAAAATGTTTTTTCCCGGTCGATCCTGTGCGGTTTGGAATACCCTCCTACTGCTCTACATTCTTCCCTAAAGGTTCAATATCCTAAGCACTTATGCCATGATTGTTCGAAGGAGTGTTTAAGGCTGAACGTTTTGAGGGTGCACGTATCACCGAGGAGTCTTATGTCAGCTAAATAACTTTCTTTTTCGTGGCGGTAAATAATTCAGGAACCTATAATTAGTGGGGATTGGTAGAACTAAAAACCTTAACCAATAGAAATTAATTAGTGGCGATCCCCATTAACAATCCGCAATTTTTGGGCGTGTTTTAGTTGGCGGTACTCTAGACTCAGTTTTAGTACAACGGGTTAGCGATAGGTTATTCAACCAGACCTAGAGAGGGGGTCGAAATTGTTTGAGACGTAAATCAGGGGCGCTAAAAACATAAGCGCCATTCAGAGCTAATTCAGTTCACTTGTTTCAGATCACAGAGCGAGCAGCAGCAGACGTCATAAGGTAAGTCGATTCACTTCTTTTACGCAAATGTGCGAAACAAACAAGCAAGATCGGGATAGTATAACAGGAGAATCGAAAATCCGTTTCTTGCGTTGATGAATGAGAAGCAAGTGAGAAAGCATGGATTCTGTTTCCTGTTTTCCTAATAACCATAATTTCTTCTGGTTCAGCGTTTGTATCGGGAGAGTATGAGATGAATATTAATTTCTGCTCTCCTCGTGCATCTATTGTTTTTATAAAATATGAGTGTATTAGGAGTATATGGTATGGAAGCCCAGCATTTTTAATTACCAATAATTTCTGCTGTGATAATGTGGCAAATTACCTTTAGGAGTGATGACGGTGCGACTTAAGAAACTATTATATGAAATGTGACAGGAAACCATAAGATGAGAATTAATTTCAGCAAGTGATTATTTTAAGAATCAGAAAAGTATCAGTTTTTTTGCTTCCTTAATATGTTGCTTGGTAAAAGCAGAGCAGTGTAAGGTACTGATAATATTATCAGGAGAATCTGAGATGAGAAACAGTTCATAACTATTTTCAAGAAAGCTTACGGTATCAGGAGAATAGGAAATGATGCGCAATAGCACAGAGCCAATTCTAGAATCTTGTGGTGCCCCATAGCTATTTTATGACCTAGTGCATTCCGCCTACGTTTGATTTCCAATTTTTGAAAACGGGCGCGGCACTCTTTCTTCAAACCAATGACGTAATCAATTGGGTTGACTACCGCATTTTTTCTTGAAAGCATATGCAAAACTCGCGATTATGTTACGGGCTAAATCCCGCAGATGCTTCGAAAGCACGATAAAAATTCCTCCCGTTCACATTTAATAAGATTTAATAATCCCGCCCGCATAGCTCTCCTACAAATTTTAATGGTCCCGGTATTACGAGAATTTCGCCGCTGAAATTCCCTGCGACGACGCAAGCAAATATTGTTATTAAATTAAACACCGGGTAAATAACGGTTTTCAATCCAATTTGGTACGGCTGGGGGAGGGAGGAAATTTAATGGATGCGGTTTGCGAATCTCGCGTAGGTAACCCCGAGCGCGTCCGTAAAAATCTATCGCTTTCACGTTTATTTACCGTAAACAGTCCCTTAGGAAGAAGGGCCGGGGGAAGTTTGAACTTGTAATTTTCTTACGCTTGCAACGTTTACAGATCCCAAAGTTTCACAATTAGCAGATTTTGCTTGGAGCTTCGGCTTCTTTTTGTATGCTTCAGTACTTTTTCGCTCAAAATCAGCACAAAACTTAAATTCCTATTCTGTTACTATACATTTTTGTATCAGGAGAACATAAAGTGAGAGGAGGTGACGGGATAATAATAATGACAATGTTGAAAACTTTGTCTGCATACCAGGAGAACATAAGCCTTGAGAAGAGGTATTCTTACGTATTATTTGCGCGTAACGAGATGATTACCGTATGCGACCAGGCTATCAGGAGAACATAATCTATGAAGAGGTTTCCTTCTAAGCTCAACACATTATAGTTAGAAGTTGATAATATGGTAGAAGGTGTTTTTTCTCCTATAAATTGAAAGGGTATCTGTTAGGACAACGTTGTAACATTTCTCTGGCCACCAGGAGAGCATAATTTATAAGGAGGGGGGTTTCTACTCCTCATTTGCGTGTGAGGATTAGCACTAATTCAGGATGAAAACTTTAGAACAATTTCGTAACCTTTATCTGGCTAGTAGGACAGCATAAACCATCAGGAGGTCTTTTTTAAGAGAAGTACCCATCATATCGTTTACGTACAAACCTTTAGGAGACTATGATCTGGGAGGAGGTGCTTTTCCTCTTATTCATGGGACGTACGTTAAGATATTAAATTTTCTTTAGGATTAGGAGATTATAATTTATGAGGAGGTCTAAGGTTTTAAGATTAAGGGAAATGCTTCGACGCCTTATTTGCCTACTAAGTTTTTATTAGGAAAATAGACTGTACACTGTGCTACGAAGTGTTTTTGGTCCTAATTCTAGGCGGCATCTACGGCATCAAGACCAAATTAGTACTCAAACCAAAAAAGGGAGTGCCATTTGTATCGAACTCGCCTCCGATTCGCTCGGCATCAGTCCAAATAAATTCTTACGCCAATACTGAGAGCCATAACGGAATTATGGCTCAAGCAAAATCAGCATCAGCATCCACTAAGACAATGTTGTGACTTTTTATTGAATACCAACATAAGGAGGTCTTTTTGGGTATAAACACACTCGAGGAGGTGCATTTGTCGACATTTACGACGTATCCTTTAGAATAATGTTGTCAATTCTTTCTTGCTACCAGGTTTTGCACATATTCTTTAACTTTTTCCTGGCTACCAGGAGAACATAATGCATTTGGAAGTCCCCTTCCATGCTCAAGAGGTATATGTTTCGACATTTTATTATTAGAAGAATATAATGTGAGAGGAGGTGCCTTGATCATCGGTTTGGATTATGTTGTAACTGGTTGTTAGCTACCAGGAGAGCATCATTCCCAAGGAGGTAGTTTTTAAGCTCAAGAAATATGTGCTAGCTCCTTATTTGCGTTTAAACTCTTATATCAGGAGAGGGGGAATTTTTACAACCAATTGAAGAGGGATATCTGTAACTTTTCTTGGGATACCAGGAGAACATGTTCCATTCAAATTTGAATTTTACAGTAAAATTTAGGTTGTATGTTCCTAAGGTAATCCACTTCTCCATTACTGTTATATACTGTGCAAAAGCCAAACATTTGCACATCTCTGCTTGAATCCATAACATACTGCTTCCGGGACAATAACTCAAGCGAGGGCGTACAGTTCCTATTAGTATTCGCGTTTAATTTCGTGCCGCAAGAGTAGAATCCACGGTTTCTATTCATGTATGCTAATAAGAGGGCGAATCGAGAATGGTATATCACCTCCGTATTGTTCGAATGGACAATTACGGGGCGCTTTTAAATTCATCACGTCGAGCTGCCGAAGTTAAAAATCACCCTCGCACTTGCCCTCGATTTCTCATAAACTGACACTTGACCGACGCTCGCGCGGCTTTTAAGGGGTTGCGTAAATGACGCGTGGAAAATGCGCCAGAGGATTTCTCTACCGCAAGTGAAACACGAATCCCATCACCGCATTTATTTCGCTAATTTCAAATCTCAATTTACGATCCTTACAAGCCAGTGGACGTCGACGAACGTGGTGCCGTTAGGATACATGAAGCCCAGCTCCGTTTTCCACTCGCCCGCCGGAAGCGCCGGCGGGAACTTGGTGACGTCCGGGCTCCAGCCGTCGCATCGGTAGTCGGTCTGGAAAAAAAAGCGAGGGGTGATTGTCGCCGGTGTCGTCGTCGCTTACGCCGACAACGAGCGGCCACTTCGCCACCGGTTTGAAGCACTTATTGAAGAGGCTGTCCAGGTCGAAGCTTTTCAAGCCGAGCACCTCTCGAAGGGTGGTCTTGATACTGATGCCGCTGAAGACGAAGTTGTTGTTGACCTTACGGTAGGCTTTGATCAATACCTGAAAGCGGCCGATTGGTTTTATGCAACGTGGAGGATTCATACCTTGGAGGTGGGGGGCACGGGCTCCTTGAGCTTGAAGTTAACGCACAATCCATTCGAAATCCTCCCTTCTGCGTTGATGACACCTTTGTTGCAGTTGTGAAGACTTAGACTGTCTTGGATGATCTTATAGCCCGCCTGGAACATGCGGGCGCGTTAATTTTGGATGTGGTTCACGCTCCCCCCCCCCCCCCCCCCCCGATTCTTTATTCTTCACGAAGCCTCCAAATGAAATTTAAAACAGACTTACCACCCCACGAATGCACGCCACCGCACCGAGCACAACTACCAGGCAACCTCTCATCGCAAGGTTTCATGGGAATTGGAGGTAAATCCACTAACGGACGACTCTGTTTAGAGGAGTATTTAGCTGTTAAATTTAGTGTAACCGAAGTAATGGCGTATTGTTGTCGTAGCTTATCTGATAAATTTGTTTTTTAATGACCCATTCTTTCGTTTATATGATCCTGATACATCAGTTTTAAGCAGACGCGTTTTTTTCTAATTTTGCACAGATTGGTGGCGAAGATCTATCCGTTTCTGGTATTTTTGTCTTTGCAATTTACATGCCGATTAGGAGAGCAGAATAGGTAGACCCTTTTATATTCCTGGGATCTTCTTACAAGAATTTTTAAAAAAATAGGGAAACATAACACCTGAGGGGTGGTTTCGGGAGACATAACCCGTAGACCCTTACCTTGCAAATTTGCATCAGGGAATCAGAAAAAAAAGGTATTTGTCAATGAATCCTAATTCAACAAAACACTTTTTTGCATTTGTACTTCACGTATTTCTCTCGCAGCCATTTAAAAGACAATAAGGTTTGGAGGTCTTCCTTTTGAGATTGAAAGTTCACATCATACACCATGTTCTCCTGGTACCACACAACACATTTTTCGACAATAATTAGTCTTCTTCTTAGCAATCCATCAATGTAAGTTGCATAATCCTTCCTTGTGGAATTAGAGAAATGTTCCAAATTCATTATGTTCTCCTGGTAGTTACATTCCAAAGGTAATGAACATAGAAGTAATAATCAAGTTCAGAAACCTTCCTTCTGAGAAAAGAAAAAGGTCCTTTTAGTTATGTTCTCCTGGTAACTAAAGTAGATTTACGAATATCCAGGTGTAAAATACTGAAAGGGTACTGATTTCCTTTCGAAAGATACCTCTTTATCCCTTACGTTTTCCTCGCGACAAAAAGATAACGGAGGAATTATCTTAAAATTCATTTTTCACAACGAACCTATCAGCTTGTATTTCTGTGATCCCTTCACATCAATTTTCAGAAGGTATACCTCGTAATACGCCGACATACTTCACTAAAATGTGTTTGACAATCTTCTGCTCTTCAGAGTTTCTAATATTGACAATTTGTAAAAGGAAGCTTATATCAGGAGAGAAGAATGTGCGATATTTAGTCTGAAAATTCCCTCTTAGCGTAGAAATTTATATCAGGAGAACATGACACCCGATAAAGTGACTGATGCTTAATTTTAAACAATCCTGCGTTTCTGTGCTCCTGATCTTGACGACTTGTAGGTTGAAGTTAGCATCAGGAGAACAGAACATATCAAATTCCGTGTGACAATGAATTTTACAACCTTTTGCTTTGCTGGTGTCCTGTTACAATGACTTCGCAGTAAAATATTCTCATCGGAGAAGGTGGTGACAATTAACTTTCATCATTTTTACATTTCGGTGATCCTTAGTTTGCACATTTCCGCCAGGGAATCACAATAAACGAGATATCTGCCAATGAATCTTATTCTGCGACCTTTATCTTGTCAATTGGCGGGATATAAAGTTACATTCTCTTACGTTTCTAGGAATTTTTCACGATAATTTTGATACAAAAATTTACATCTAATAAATATAACACATTTCTGTGATCCTAATACATCCAGTTTTATCACTTCTGCAAAGCCGCTTAGTTTTGAACCTTCTTGAATTTCTGTGGTCCTGATCTTTGCAGTATGCAAACGGAGCGATTTGCTCAGGTCTCCTGATGCTAACTTCTACTCACAAGTCGTCAAGACGACGCCAAATTTATTTCAAATTAAGCATCCGGGGAGCAGAACATATCAAATTCTGCGTGACAATGAATTTTACAACCTTTTCCTTTGCTGGGGTCCTGTTACAATACGTTTTAGGTAAAATATTCTCATCGGGGAAGCATAATACCTGAGAAGGTGCCAACTTCGTCGCTCAAAGGAAGTTGGTATCAGGAGAGCAGAGAGAGAGTGTTGTTTGCGAACTGATTTTCCATCTTCTATTTCACACAAATGAATTTTAACGTATAATATGCGTCAGAATGTGTTGAACATCCGTTACTGAGAGCCTGTCAATCAACTTTAAAGTAGTGCCAAAGAATATCATGTCTAAGGACATTCATGGGATCGCGAACTTATCAAGGTATCCAAATGTTATTTAAATCAGGAGGGCAGAATAACAGTAGATTTAGCACCCTCTCACGTTTCTGGAATCCTATCAGCATAATTTATGTCAGATAAATTCATGCCAGGGTAACATAATTACCGGCCCGTGCGGCGCAGTTCAATTGAAGCTGAAGACAAACATAATTCCTGGTAATTTCTGTCATCCTGATACAGATTGTGTGGGAAGATGTCACTTTTGAACCTTCTTGCCTTTATGCAATCGTGACATTGACAAACTCTAGCAGGAAGTCTGTATCAGGAGAGCAACATCAGGGAGACGCGTGATCATTTAACATCGGGAGATCTGAACAGTGGCCTGATACTTAATTTCAAACGATCTTCAACTTCTGTGGTCCTGATCTTGACAATTTATAAAAGGACGTTCATATCAGGAGAACAGAATATTTTGTTTGGCGATGAATTTAAAATCCTTTTATTTTTCTGAGATCCTGTCTCGACAATTTCTAAATGAAAGATCCTTGTCTAAGAGACGTAATACATAAGAAGAGACTGCCAATTGATTTTACATGTTCTTTCGTCTCTATGATCCAGATACATGAATTCCAGGAAGACATATTGTGTATCCTGCATAATGCATTGGGAGGTCTTTTAAATTCTAATAGCGAAATTTGTATAAAAGAAACATAATAGCTAATAAGACGCGTTTCTTATTAGGGCGCGAGACAATGATTGACGACAATCGTAATAGCAATTTGTGGAAAGGGATTTGTATCCTTGGAGAAACTTTCGGTAGCGATCCTAATGGTAATGATAACGCCAACTAACTTGTTACATGCCTGTGACCCTAATACAATGAATATTAAAAAAGAAATTGGTATCATGCTACCGAAATGGTTCGTTGCGCTTCTGTGCTGTTAATTTCAACAATTACTACAAGGAAATTTTATATCAGGAGACCATAATAAAGTTTTATGCGATCCTGATTCTTGAAATTTGTATCAGGTGAACTTGTTTCAGTATGCAAGCACAACCTATAGCTCGACCTTCTCGCAGTTCAAACGTCATAAAAGTGTGATAAACATCCAGAGAGTTTCCGTAAAAAGATAAAAGGTCGGAATGCCTTTTGTTTCGTTGGAAACAAACTTGAGAAAAGCTACAGACGTAAATCTCTCCGAGTTATGGCTACACGTAGGTTTCCATTAACGAAAACGTGCCACGCAAAATTTCCACTTTCCCTTTGTGCGAGACACCTACGATTTTCTGTGTGGTCGCTGATCTCCGTAACGATAGAAACCGTTTGACTAAGATCAACGTCACCGCTTTTTTCTGTCCATCAAGAAACAAATGGCCGACCCCCAAACTACTTAACAACATCAGTAGTTCTCAAACTTTTTCTTTTCATTTAGCAACTCATACAATTTCCCGCCTCTCCCTCTGATTTCCAGGTCAACGCACGCGGCCTGTTTTCCTGATATTCAAATTCACGAAAATCTGTTTACATGATATTCTCCTGATATGAAACTTCGAGGAGGTGTAAGCGAGAATGAAGCACAAAAACCTTCCTTTTGGGTTAGAAAATACTTCCCATTTATCATGTTTTGCGTTCCTGTGATCCTGATCTTACCTTTAAAAAAACGCTGTATCAGGAGAGCAGAAAAAGTGACATGTTGCCAGCCGATGGATTCTACACCTTTTTGCGTTGCTGGGATCGCATCTCTCCAACAAGGTGCAATTCAGGCAAACACAATAGGTACTCGAAAAGGCGTCTTACGTTAGTTTTGCAACTTCTCGAGTTTCTGGGGTCCTTATATATCAATTTTCAGAAGGTATCAGGGGAGCAGAAGATACGAAATGTTTGACAATGAGAGGGGCATTATAAATTACTCATGGTAAATAAAACTTGAGAAGCTAGATTTTTTATCAGGTGAACATAATATTAGGGTATGTCTGACAGTCAATATTGAACCTTTCTGAGTTCCTGATCTTGTTATTTTACGTATCAGGAGAGCGGAATGGCTGGCTAGCTATGAATCTTACACCCTTTATTCTGTATCAGGTCAACATAATGCGGGAGAGGGTTCATAAGAAGTTTTATTTTTTTATCGAAACCTGTCTATGATTTTGAGGTCCTGATTCAACAATTTGTGGGTGAGAATTTCATGCGGCTATAATTCATAACACAATGATTGTTGATCAATTTTGAACAATCTTGTGTTTCTCTACTGCTATTATTCAAAAGAAGCTTGTATCAGGAGAACAGAGTAGGTGACACGTTGCCTTACGTTTCTGTAATTAATTTTACACTTTCTAGCGTATCCATGACTCTTATACATCAATTCTCAAAAGATACACTTTGTATCAGGCGGACATAATGCATGAAAAGTTGGCTGACAACCAATTGGGAACATTTAAAAATCTCCTTAACGGTACTGCACTGCTCGTCAGGTTAAATGTAACTGTAATCAATAATTGTTCGAAGGGAAACGGAATTCTTACCACGATAACGCACGCCACTGCACTGAAAACAATTACTATGGAAGAAACGTTCATCGCACAGCCTTAACTTTGCAAGACTACTGCAACGAGGAATTGTTTTATTGCGAATATTTTAGTTGTTAAATTTACTGTAACCGAAATAACGAGAGTCGGGAAATTGTCGAGGTTTATCTGATAAATTCACAAAATGCCGTAATTACGTCCTTCTCCTCTTTATTGCCGAACAAAGCAGCGTTTTAGCTTCCGTCGCTCGTAGACCGTAAAAATTGTTGCGTCATTATGACACTTCGGGCCTCTCATAGAGTCTCCAAGGGTGGAATCTTTGTTTCGCAACTCGCCCCGTGCCTTGTTCCCTTCAGAGTCTTCGGCCTTTCCAAATTGTTCAAATTTTTCGAAGAGAAATAGCCAAATAATTGTCTGAAACGTTCCTGGGATCCTGTTACAATAATTTTTAAGAAGTAAATGTATATTAGGTAAACAATGGTTGAGACAGGCTTCCTACCAAGCCTAACAGATGAACCTTTTTGCGTTGATATAGTCTTGTTCTTGACAATTTGTAAAAGAAAGTTCCTATTAGGAGAGAAGAATAAGAGAGATCTTGTGGGGCAGTGTTTGACACTCGCCTCTGATTCTGGTATTTTGTTACAATAATTTTTTAAACCAAAAAAATATATCGGAGAAGCATTACAAACGCGAAGATGACGAAAATTGCATTTCTGTGATCCTGGTACCTACATCAATTTTATGACGATGGAATTTGTATTAAGCGGGAATAATGCGTTAAATGTGGTCAGAGGACCAATATCGAAGTATCGTGTGGCTTATTTTAGAAAAAAGTTTGTATCCGGAGAGCAGAATAACTGAGATGTTGCCTGGCAGTCAATTTGACACCCTCCTTCGTTTCTGGTATCTTGTTAGTACAATTTTTAAGTCAAAAAATATGTATTGGAGAAACATTACAAAAGCGAGAAGTGACGAAAATTACATTTCTGTAATCCTGACATCAATTTCTTGAAGATGGGATTTGCATCAAGCCGGTATAATGTGTAAGAAGTGGTTTGACGCCCAATTTTGAATATTTTGTGTTTCTGCGCTCCTAATCGTTCCACTTTTTCAAACGAGGGTTGTATACGGAGAGCAGACATAATACTTGAAAAGATCTTTGGCTAATAATTTGGTACCTTCTTCGGTCTTTTGCTCTAGACACAAACATTTTAAGAAGATAGCTATAGTACAAGTCGGATATGATACTATAGAATGCATAGAACAAATTTTTAACCTTCTTGCGTTTCTGTGATCCTGATGAAAATGGTAGTGCTTGGAGGCGAATCTTTGAACCTTGCGTTCTAGTTATGCTAGTCTCACTAATTTTAGGCAATGTGTACCAGGAGAGCAGCATAAATTTACACCTTTTGGCGTATTAGAGATCCTTACAAAAATGTTTACGACGGAAACTCACATTTTAGAATCTCCTTTTCGCCCCTTTCTACAGCACATATTAATTACAATAAGGAACCGATGCTGTAATCCTGATATAATGATTTTTTCGGTTAGACATTGACTTTGTGACACCACAAAATGCATATTTTCTCCAATACCACCTTACAGCTTACTGTAATCCTGTTACCTTTACGACAAGTGTTTGATGTCAGGAGAACAATTAATGCAAAGCCTAGTAGCATTTTCTGACTCTATAATCCTGATATAATTCCGCAAGAGTTTGGTTCAATGAAAATAAAAAGCGCATTTATCTTCCTGTAACCCTGATATAATAACCTTCGCACCAAGGAATTAATACCAGATTAAAACAAAACGCAAGGTTTTCACCAATATCATTTTCCACCTACCCGTAATCCGCACGAGTTTAATACCAGGAGAATAGAAAATGCATATTTCTTTCTGTAACCCTGGTATAAGTATCTTCACTACAAAAAGTTGCTACCAGAAAAAAGGAAACTCAAGGTTTCGCCAGTAGCACCTACTGGCCATCTGTAATCCCGAACGGCCCCTTCCACTAGCGTTTAATACAAGGAGTACAGGACGCATATTTCGTCCTGTAACCCTGGTGTAATTACCTTCACAGCAAGTGATTGATGCTAAATAAAAGAGAGATATATGGTTTTCGCCAGTAGCACTTTCTGACTATCTGTAATCCCGATATAACGGATTCTTTGGCGAAATTGATGCCAAAAGAACAGAAAGCGCATATTTTTTCCTGTAACCCTGGTATAATTAACAAGAAATTCATCAGAGAAGAAAACTAAATGCAAGGTTTTCGCCAGTAACACTTTCTGACTACCCGTAAGCCCGAAATAATGACATCTTCTACAAGAGTTTGATACCAGGAGAACAGAAAACGCTCGTTTCCTCCTGTAAGCCTGGTATAATTACCTTCACGAGAAGCAATTGATGCCAGAAGAAAACGAAACGGAAGGTTTTCTCCAGTAGCAGCAGTAGACTATCTGTATTAACCGATATGACTGATTTTTCCGCAAGAGTTTGATAGCAGGAGAATAGAAAGCGAATATTTCTTCTTGTAATCCTGGTATAATCACAATTGATACCTGAAGAAATCAAATTGCAACAATTTCGCCAGTAGCGCTTTCTGACTGTCTGTAATTGCGTTTTAACGGCGTCTTGCGCAAGGGTTTGATACCAGGAGAACGGAGACCCCATATTTCTTCTATTAACCGTGGTATAATCGCCTATACAGCAAGGAATTGTTGCCAGAAGACAACAAATCGTAAGGTACTCGCCCGAAGCACCTTCTAACTGTCTGTAAACCCGATATAACTGATTCACCCGCACGCTTTTGATGCCAGGAGAATAGAAAGCGCATATTTTTTAATGTAAACCTGATATAGCTGCCTTTACAACAAGAAATTGATTTCAGCAAGAAACCCAATGCAAGCTTTCACCTGTAGCACTTTCTGACTATATGTAATCTTGATATAATTGCTTCTTTCGGAATAGTTTGATACCAGGAGAACAGAAAACGCATATTTCCTCCTGTAACCCTGGTATAATTATCAAGGAATTGATGCCGGCAGAAAACAAAATGCAAGGTTCTCGCCAGTAGCACCTGATGACTATCTTAATCCAGATAGCGCTTCTTCCCCAAGTGTTTGATACCAGGACAATAGAAGCTCATCCTCTAACTGGTACAATAACCTTCACCGGAAGGAATTGATACCAGATAAAAGAGAAATGAAAGATTTTCGCCAGTCTGTAGCACTGTCTGTTCATCTGTAATCCTAATATAACGGCTTTTTCCGCAAAAGTTTGATACCAGGAGAATAGGAAGCGCATATTTCTCCCTGTAATTCTGCCACGATAGAGAACTATCAAGAACACCCTTCTGGCGTCCTGTAATCCTGTTGTAAGGATTTATAGTTCAAAATTTAATACAAGGAAAGCATAAAACTCGCTTTAATTCAACTTCTCTGTTCTTGATACTGTGACGTAATAGTTTTCCTAACAGGAATCTGTAAACCTGGAACACAAAGCTTTGTCTGACTTTCTCTAATCACATATATAGCCAATAAGCTGTTCGACAAGAATTAGTTACCAGGAGAATAGAAAGCGCAATCCGTATACTTCTCCAAGTAACTTTTGGACAAGAATTTTAATACAAGAAAACCGAGAATGCAAGTTATTGACCAATGAATTTTTTCGATTTTGAAATTTGAAAAATAGTACCTTCCGGAGGTCTGAACTCCTGATAAAATAATTTTTCCGGCAAGAATTTTATTACTAGGATACCAGAATGGTCAATGTAGGTTTCTGGATTCCTTTAATCTTGATATAATAATCTCTTCACATGAATCTTAGTACCAGGCAAACAGGAAGAGCAAGTTAATTACCTGTGAAACCTTCTGGCACCTTGATATAATAATTTTCTCAGCACGAATTTTTTACCCGGAGAATAGAAAATCTTTGTCAACGACTTTTATATTTACCCTTTTTCATTTTTCTGCTCCTGATACAACAGGAGAAATGTGTGACGAAAAGGAAAAAATAAATGAAAAGGTATTTGGCAGTAAATTTTAAATTTTTCGCGTCTCTGCTCATTATTCAATATATTTAAAAGTATTAGGACAACATAATGTGTGAGAAGGTTTTTCTTCAATATATTATACAGATTTTTACATTTCTCTGCTGTAGATACAATGTTTATGAGAGAAAGAATTGGGACTATGGTGTATTTTTCAATTAATTATGAGATTTGTATTAGGAGAACATGACACGATAGCTGCCAAAGTTAAGTGAAGATTTACACATACTCCATAAGCAATTTGAACGACATCTCCATTACCCTTGTCTTGTTTGCAAACGCCATCCCTACGACAGTTAGCCATCTTCCGTCGGGCAGATTAGGCGGGTAGGAGGAGCAATCAATGGTGATACCGCTGACCTGGTACGCCACCTAAAAACTGACACTAATTGAAAGACATACAACTTCGAAGGGGTGCTCTTGCATTTTTTTTCACCGGCCACGTAAACGGGGGGCGGGAGTGCTCCATGCAAAATTTTTGGATTCCAAACAGTTGCCACTGTATAATACTCTTGAGGGGCTTTTCAATGTGCATTATTGTTATTTTGTAGCCGTTTTTCACCCACTTTTTCGTCGTGAAGGTCATCTGCGACAAAAGTGCTATGTAAAAAGACCAAAGGGCAGGTTTACCAACTTTGAAGCTGTCGGGTAGATCTATTTTGAATAAATTCGTGACGCTAATGACATTTTTAAAGGTGGAATTGTGATCGTAGATGGAGGCACGGGCAGTCATACAGCGCTCGTCTACGTAATCCACTGTGGCACTCTCGAAGGTGATCCTGCATTTGGGGCCCTAAAATCCTACCACCTTTAGGAAAAGGTACGCTTAACGCAAACTTACAAAGGCGTAGCTGAGCGACAACAGCGATAGAAAACGGAGGGTTCTCCAGGTTACCATTGCGTTGTTGGTTCGCATTGTGAAGAGTATAACGAGACTTTAATCGCTCTCGCTTTTGGTTCACTGCCATATCACTTAATAGTCGCATTTCAATCGAAACGAACTATAAATTATACACCAGCCGTTAATGGTGTGGTTACTGGGGCGTGGGATGCCCTTGGTGGTCTAAATAAAATTATGCCTCTATTGTGAAAGGAGGAGAGGGCAAGATTTTACACAGATTCTATCTTAAAAAAGTCAGAAAAACCCTTAGAAAATTGAAAGAATGCATCTTGTGTGTTATGTTCTCCTGATACATAATTTAATTAGCCAAATAACGAATCTGAAAGAAACCTGCTAATAGTACCCGTGTTCTCCTCCCTCTGCTCATAAGGAATTACAAGAGCGACTAAACTCTATACAGTAGATTGAGAAATAACTTTGCAGCTATGTTCTCCTAATACCTAAGATATTAAACTGCAAGGGTGTCCTAAAAACGGTTTATTAAATTGAGAAATACACTTTCGCGTTATGTTCTACTAATACTTAAGGTAATAATTCGCAAGAGCGACTTAAAATAGATTGAGAAACACACTTTTGCGCTATGTTCTCCTAATACTCAAGACTACAATTTGCAAGAGCTGTCTGAAAACTGACCGGTAGATTGAGAAATACACTTTTGTGCTGTGCTCTACTAATATTCAAGAAAAGAAACTGCAAGATCGACTTAAAACTGTCCACTAGATTAAGAAATACGCCTTTGCGCTATGTTTTCCTAATGCTCACGATAAGAAATTGCAAGAGCGGTATAAAAGCTGTCCAGCAGATTGAGTAATACCGTTTTGCGCTCTGTTCTCCTAATACTAAGAAAACGTCTTTTTTATGTTCTATTCGTCTCCATAGCTTCCATAGCTATAGCAAAGTCATCCACGAATAATTACAGCATAATCCTGAAAACGTCTCAGCAAGTTGAGAGAACCCTCTTGAATGTTATGATCTCAACTATGCAATTAGACAGTTATAGTATACTAATATACAATTTTATCTAACAATATTTGCAGCAGAAACGTAGGGACGTCTCAGAAAGTTGAGAAATCCCCCTTGAACGTTATGTTCTCCTGATACTTAAGACAGCTAAGTGATTAAAATGTTATAATAGACTAAATTTCAGAAGTTGCTACCTTCTAGAGCACCGACAAGGGTCGCCTAGCTCTAGTAACGCATTGAGATAACCCCTTTGAAAGTTATGCTCTCCTGACACTTAATTCAACTAGGCGATTGGAGGGTGTTGTAATACAGAAAAATGCAGAATGAACGAAATCATTTAAGAATAATTGCTGCAGAAACTTAGGAACACCTCGGCCTTTGAATGTTATGTTCTCCTGATACTTAATGCAAATATGCGATTGGACAGACTAGTAAGCAGGAAGCTAATTTCTAGAGCATCGACTAAGACTAATTGCAGAAAAACCGTAGGAGCGCCTTACTAAAAAGAGAAGTAGTCTTTCAATGTCATCTCCTGGTACTTAATTAAAGTAGGCTAAAAAGCCTCTGAATTATAATGCTTTTTAGTCGACTGACATCTAATTAACTTCAAAAAAGATTCTAGATTATGTTTTCCTACTACTCAATCTAATATTGCACAATGAGATTGTTGCGGCGAACTAAAGTCAGAAAATTAACCAGCATTTTCCGTTGACGAGTAACTGCAACATCTAGAAAACCTAAAAAAAGGAAAGCGATATACTTACCTGAGTATTAGGAGCAGAAAGACCTGCTCGCATATTTTTTCTCCTGATATGTTTTTTTAAAAATCACAGTACTCTATTGAAGAAAATTTGTGGGTCATAGAAAAAAACATCATTGACCATGATGTTCTGCTGGTAACCAGATAGTCTTTGGATTAAGAACGAAAAACACCTCTTCGTCCTTCATGTTAACCTGATAACTATAAAAACCTTACAAGAGCTTTCGAACATACGTTTGGAACAGAAAACCTCCTCACAAATTATATTCTCCTAATACAAGATTTGTAAAGGATTATCAGGCAGACTTTTCTCTACCTGAAAACGTATTTTTTCCTGCAGGGTAGGTTTCACCCCCTTGAATTGTTGTGCAAGCGAATATATCCGCTGGATCTCAGTTTTTTAAGGTTTAATTTGTCTGCCCTTAAGGTTTTCACCCCTTTATGGCAAATTCCCCGCTCGTATAAGGGAATGGGGGCAGACTTCTTACTTATTCTCTACCTGAAAACGTATTTTTTCATGTAGGGTAGGTTTCACCCCCTTGAATTGCTGTGCAAGCGAATATTTCGCTGGATCTCAGTTTTTTAAGGTTTAATTTTTCTTGCCCTTGAGGTTTTCACTCCCTTATGGCAAATTCCCTGCCTTATAAGGAAATGGAGACAGACTTTACTTATTCTTTACCTGAAAACGCATTTTTTCATGTAGGGTAGGTTTCACCCCCTTGAATTGTTGTGCAAGCGAATATATCCGCTGGATCTCAGTTTTTTAAGGTTTAATTTTTCTTGCCCTTGAGGTTTTCACTCCCTTATGGCAAATTCCCTGCTCTTATAAGATAATCGATACAGACTTTTTACTTATTCCATACCTGAAAACGTATTTTTTCCTGTAGGGTAGGTTTCACCCCCTTGAATTGTTGTGCAAGCGAATATATCCGCTGGATCTCAGTTTTTTAAGGTTTAATTTTTCTTGCCCTTGAGGTTTTCACTCCATTATGGCAAATTCCCTGCTCTTATAAGATAATCGATACAGACTTTTTACTTATTCTCTACCTGAAAACGTATTTTTTCATGTAGGGTAGGTTTCACCCCCTTGAATTGTTGTGCAAGCGGATATTTTTACTGGATCTGAGTTTCTGAACTTCATTTTCAATATCATAAAGTTTAAGCGTTTGCTTTTAAAAAAGGTTTCACTCCCCCGTCGAAAACTTCCCCTTCGATATCACTGGAGTTTAAGTGTGACTTTTAATATTTTTGCTCTAAAACGGTTTTCACTCCCCCGCGTGCGAAAGGGGTCTTCTCCCTTCAGGGCGGGGTTCACCCCCTTGAATAGTAGTGCAAGCGAGTTTTCTTAATGTGTCCCCTTTGGGAGGTTTTCAGTCTCTCGTTGTACGTTTGTTTGTACTATGTTTCCCTTTAGGCTAGGGAGTGAATCCCTTGCATTGCATTGCAAACGAATTTCTTTGCTAAATCTAGGTTTTTGGACCTTTAATACCACTAGAGTTTAAACAACACCTTTTACTCTTGCCCTTAAAAAAGGGGGAATAAAAGCGCGCCTTTCATAGGTTCTCTCCTCTAAAGCGCATTTTTTTTTACTTTAGTGTAGGTTTAACCTTCTTGAAGCTGGTTCTGAATTTCTGAACCTTTTTGGTATCTACTTTGCACTTCTTGTGTCGTAAACTTTTGAAGATTGGGGGAGGGGGTAGGTAAACACACGTTGTACCCTTCATGGTGTTCTAATGAAAGGTCTAATCGAAAAGAATTGGTTTCTACAGACTGTACCTGTTTTCCGCGACTCATTTTGGTGTTCAGACTTGCTCATAACCGCAAGAGTGGAGGGTCGGAGCGGGGTACTCACAAAGGGACAATTTGGGCGCCTGGAAGGTCAAAACCTGCATCTACTAGGTATACATTCAGTGAAACTACCCTCAAGGTGCAGTTGGAATATCCGGACGAGACATCTACTGGCGATGTGAAGACTCAGTTGTGAATATCTTGAAAATGGAGTGTCGGAGGTGGGTATTTACAAAGGGAAAATGAAGTTTTGCGGAGAATTTCTCTAAGGGTTTGCATTAAAAAATGCGCTTTATCTGCGCAAGAGTAGCGGTTTCTTCGTTTTCAGGGTAGGTTTCTAGATTAAGCAGGTCGTTTCCTCTGTGTAAATTTCACGCATAAAATCGCAAAAAAAGAAAATTAAAATGAAAAACGTTCGGCCTTAAAACTTCGTCCACTTTAATGACATCGCTTCTTAATTTCTTTAAACGACCCCATTAAAATTCGCATGTTGTGATTAGTCGAAGCGTTAAGGTACTAAAACCCTCATTACCCCTTTAATTTTTAATAAAGCGCACGAAACGCGTCCATGACGTGAACGATTTATATTTCTCCGGGCCGGATCCAAAAGGGCATCCGTCGAAGGCACTCGTCATCGCGTCCAATTAAAAAATTAGATCGGCTTGCATCCTCAACCCCATCCCTCTTGTCCATTCGTTTGATTGTTAATTTGTAGGTCATCCAATTTGAATAACCTCTAATTAAATTTTCTTCTCCCGCGCCCCCTCCGCCCGCTCTCCTATTTAATCTAATGAAAGCTTACACTGTGTTCGCAAATTGAAAACAACATGAATGGAAAACGTTCCGGTTCTTTCCCTTCTTTAATTACGTGAATTAATTCTATTTTTATGTTGGGCGTATTGCAACTTTTTCCCGGACAATTGACTATGAAGACTATGAAGATTGTAACAATTTTACAGGGACGAAGGGTTAAACATAATCTTGTCATTTAAACAGTGAAGTTTCGGGTTTAAACCAGGAAACCTGCAAATCAAAAACCTAGACCCCGAACCTAGATCCGGATTCGCAAAGACGAATTTCAAATTCCACGCCCGAGGAATTGGGGAGTTGCACCTGAATCTTTATTTTTTTGGCCCACGTACCCCACCCTGTGGCGCCCCAATATTACAGCCAAGAGCAAATTGTTTTCTAGTCTATAACTTTTGATTGAGAAGTCTGATCGAAAAAGTACGAATTGATTTGGATTCTACGCACCCAAATTAATACAAAAAAGTGTTTTCCAGAGAAATTTTGGTGTAGTCGATTTTTGTAAAAAAGGCAGGTTATACACTGCCTTTTTTGAGCCCCGAAGAAAAAATTGTCTGAGTTCGACCGGGAAAAAACATTTTCTTATAGAGTTTGGCCCGTAGAATCCATAATTTCAATTGGTTCCAAGATTGGGCTACTAGTTCAAAAGTTACAACCCTTTGAATTTTTTTTCGAAATTGGTTTCTAGTCTATAACTTTTGATTGAGAAGTCTGATCGAAAAAGTACAAATTGATTTGGATTCTACGCACCCAAATTAATAAGAAAAAGTGTTTTCCCGAGAAATTTTGGTGTAGTTGATTTTTGTAAAAAAGGAAGGTTATACACTGCCTTTTTTGAGCCCCGAAGAAAAAATTGTCTGAGTTCGACCGGGAAAAAACATTTTCTTATAGAGTTTGGGCCGTAGAATCCATAATTTCAAACAGTTCCAAGAGTGGGCTACTAGTTCAAAAGATACAGCCCTTTGAATTTTTTTTGGTTTCTAGTCTATAACTTTTGATTGAGAAGTCTGATCGAAAAAGTACGAATTGTTTTGGATTCTACGCACCAAAATTAATAAGAAAAAGTGTTTTCCCGAGAAATTTTGGTGTAGTCGATTTTTGGTAAAAAAGGAAGGTTATACACTGCCTTTTTTTGAGCCCCGAAAAAAAATTGTCTCAGATCGACCCGGAAAAAAAATTTTCTTATAGAATGTGGCCTGTAGAATCCATAATTTCAAACAGTTCCAAGATTGGGCTACTAGTTCAAAAGTTACAGCCCTTTGAATTTTTTTTCGAAATTGGTTTCTAGTCTATAACTTTTGATTGAGAAGTCTGATCGAAAAAGTACGAATTGTTTTGGATTCTACGCACCAAATTAATAAGAAAAAGTGTTTTCCCGAGAAATTTTGGTGTAGTCGATTTTTGGTAAAAAAGGAAGGTTATACACTGCCTTTTTTTGAGCCCCGAAAAAAAAATTGTCTCAGATCGACCCGGAAAAAAATTTTCTTATAGAATGTGGCCTGTAGAATCCATAATTTCAAACAGTTCCAAGATTGGGCTACTAGTTCAAAAGTTACAGCCCTTTGAATTTTCGAAATTGGTTTCTAGTCTATAACTTTTGATTGAGAAGTCTGATCGAAAAAGTACAAATTGATTTGGATTCTACGCACCCAAATTATTAAGAAAAAGTGTTTTCCCGAGAAATTTTGGTGTAGTCGATTTTTGTAAAAAAGGAAGGTGAAAATTGTCTGAGTTCGACCGGGAAAAAACATTTTCTTATAGAGTTGGGGCCGTAGAATCCATAATTTCAAACAGTTCCAAGATTGGGCTACTAGTTGAAAAGTTACAGCCCTTTGAATTTTTTTCTAGTCTATAACTTTTGATTGAGAAGTTACAGCAGGAACTCTTGAAGGTTGACGCGAGAAAACTAGACACAAATTGGGAGCGAATGGACCATCTTCGGGGCGGGAGAGTCAGAATCGGCTGGTCCTTTCCCATTGAGAGAAGTGGGCCAATTCTTCTTTTTCCCTGGGCGGTGTTCTATACCCCCCATACCCCCGGTCGCACGTTTTCGCGCAATAATATTACAGCCAGCAGCATCTTTTGACAATTTTCCAATACTTGTAACCTACCCTCTCTCGAAGTTAAAAAATTGGTGTCAGCTCGAAGTATTTTTGAGGAAAACTCCAAGGGGTCTGGGGGTTATTCCATACCCTCCAAGAGAGAAGTATTTATGACCCCTTCGGTGGCATGCTCTCAGCCAATAATATTACAGACAACTTTTCGTGTTCTGTATCATTTTAACCGTCTGTTTGTCCAAATTAGATTGTGTACCTACCAGGAGTGCACAACACGTAAGGAGGTGTTTCTCAATTCTCGGGAGCCTTTAAACCTTCTGTTCCAACAATTCTTGCTCGATTTTATCATCAAAAAAGTATTCTGCGTCAGAATTTGCCGTCCACTGCAACCCTAGTTAAGAGTATCAGGGGAGCATAACACTCAAGAAGTTACTTCTTCTATATATCCGAAGAATATAAAGGGCGAAAATGTGTTTTTACTCCAAATAACAAGTGCACCTCGGAAGGATTCTGTCTACCCGGAAAACATGATTGACGAGGAAGTATTTGACATATTTCAACATCATTTACAAATCGTGTATCAGGAGAATATAATATGCGGTTTGCTGTTACAATAAATCCTTGGGATTACTAGGACACCAGAATGGACGTCGGGGTATACCTTCATTATGTTCTCCTGGTATTATCCAAAAGAAAGCAGCGAAGAATAGCTGGATGGCAAAAAATTGGGAAAGTAAGATGCTCCTCAAGGTTCCGTATTTGGACCACTAGTATTCTCGCTACACAAATGATACAGCCAAGGGCAATGTTATCGTTATCCTACGCTTCGCTGCGCTTAATTTTAGAGTAGTTTCAATATTGATTTGGATCTCGCTATTACTTGCCGCGAACACATAATGAGGGAGGATGGTTTCAAATGCGATTGAACCACCATTAGCCTCGCGACTGTGACAATGTCGACGTTTCGGGGTCTCTACTTTATGCTGATATGGCACTCGCTTCGTGCTTTTGTAGGTAACGAACCAACCAGGCGTTCAACGTAAACGGTGAGTTTTAGGGGCCCAAGTGCAAGATAACCATAGAAGAGATCACCGTAGACTATTTAAATGAAAAATATATGACCTCCAGCGTCGTCGTTTATGCCAACAACTCGACACGCGATAACGTTTTCGATGTCACGTACTTATTTAAAATCGATCTCCCTGAAAACACCCGGGTGGGTAACGGCGGCAAAGCTACGGTACTGGTAACGATTGCTTTTGCAGATCTCCTTCACGACCATGAAATTGGTGAGAAATACCTACAAAATACCGGTCATTCGCGTGGAGAAGTCGCTCAAGGGCTTCCTGGAGATGGAAGCGTTTGGAATTCAGAAGTACTGCATGGAACGCTCGCGACCGCCTCTCGTCTGGCCGATTAAAAAAAACGCAAGCGCGACCCTCTCAGATTAAACGTAGTCTTGATTTAATACGTTTAGGTGCTCTATAACTTGGCGGGCCTCTCCATCGACTGTTCGACGTACCCGCCGAATTTGCCAGACGGAAAGTGGTTGGACATCGGCGTCTTGTCGTTCGCGAATAAGACGAAGCTGGGCGAAATGTCATTTAGAATGCTCATGGAGTACGTCTAAAGCATTTTTTGTAGCATCTATTTCCATTGTAAGTTGGTCCTTCAAGCCGAATTGGAAGGAAAAAGATGTTTTGTAGTAAATTTTTAATTGTTACATATAATATAAAGGTATGGATAACAAGTATGGTATTATTTGGTTGGTTCTAAGAGGGAGCGAAATCTCACTTGATCTTGATCCATTGGGAGATGTCTTTATGAAAAAAAAATTGAAAAACCCGCAGGCTTTAACAGCCTGTCTCCATCCAAAGAATTAAAAAAAATCTAGAATGAACTCTTAATAGAAAGGGTTTATCCTTTGCATCAAAAATCAAAGGAAAGGTTGGGAAAGTTACTATAGAAAGACTCTCTTCTTTGAGGGGGTGGCCGAATTATTCTTTTTTTCCTGCACGGTGGTATGCTTTGAACCAATAGCGTTCCATCCAACAGCACGCTTATTATCATTTTTGAGGCTAGAAACAGTTTCTTTCCTCCCCTATTTACAAATTATCATTAGAGTGGGTGCTGTAAACAAAGTACCAGGAGAACATGTTGGGCGAGAAGTTTATTTTCATCACATTGCTTTGACTTTAGTCCTTTCCAACCTAGTATCAGGAGAGCATAACGTGCATGGAGGTGTTCCTGCTTCTATTACGTGAACTACGATTTTATATGGTATTATGCAATTTCTCTAGCTACCAGGAGAGCACGATGGACTAGGAGGTTTTGTCCATCAGTAAGAGAAATACTTCGGCGTCTTATTTTGGCCTAAATGTTTACCAACCCTGTTTCAATACAAGAAAATGTGCTAGGCGGTCCTTCTAAGCGAGTGACATAATTCTACGCGGATTTGAGAAATGGGGGGGGGGCACTTCATAGCTACAGCTTCCGTTTCCCAAGTCAGTTGCTTGTGCACTGCAGCCATAAATAGATCGTCCTTGAAGAAAAGACTTGAAACGGTTTCGGTGAGGAGGGGGGGGGGGTATGGAATCCCCAGGGAAAGTGGCCCAACTTTTGTTTTTTTCCTGGGTGGTATTCCATACGCTTTGACCCCCCGGTTGAACACTCTGTAGTACAGCCACCCTGCCACCAGCATCTTTTGAGCATTCTCAAGGCTATTGCATCCTTGCATCCTCCTCCCCCTCAAAGTAACAAAATTGGGGAGGGCTCGAACTATCTTAGGGGAAAACGAAACACCGGGCGGTGTGGAGGGGTAAAGGTACTCGATTGAGTCGGAAGGATTAGGATTTAATGACCCCTTCTTCCAAAGGAATGTAAGACATTTTTTTCCCTGGGAGGTGTGCCCCCAGGCCCCCCCGGTAGCACGTTCTCTTGCAATAACGGCACGACGATCAGCATCTTTTGAAAATGTTGGCGGAACGCCGTCGTAGCCTTCTATCCTCTTCTCTGACATAATATCGCTGTGCCGAGGTGGGTATAGAATCCCACCCCCCCCTCCCTCGTCCTCGTTAAGAAGTATTCGATTACCAACTCATGAAAGTTGGAGAGAGTTTGGAACAGATATGGTCGGAAGGCTTCGGAACAACACCCTCTCTTTCGAGGGAAAGTGGTTCAATTCGGCTTTTTTTTCTGAGGGGTATTCGATACCTCTTAGACCCCCTCCCTCCCTGTAGCACGTTCTCTGGAAATAATATTATAGCCATCAGCATCTTCTTCGTTCATTTTTTTGACAAGGCGATCCAATGTTTGATCTTCACTTCGTCAAAATACATAATTGGCGAGTCTCTAAATATTTGGGGGGGGGGGTTATCACCGGTATGGAATACCCCCCAGGAAAGGTGTACCCTAGGGGGAAACAAGTACCATTTTTTGTGTACACCAAAAATTCAAATTCAAATTAATTCCCGTTAATTCAAATTAATTCCCGTTAATTTAAATTAATTCACGTTAATCAAATTAATTCCCGTTAATTCAAATTAATTCTAAGCGGTGTACACCAAAAATTCAAAGTTGTTTCCCCCTAGGGTGTACCCGATGACCCACTCACGAAAGTTGACGTGAGCGTGTTTGGAACAGGGTAACACGGGAGGTCTTAATGCCCCCAGGAAAGAAGGGGCCCAGATCTTTTTTTTCCTGGGGGGTATTCCATAACATCCAGGGTCACGTACTCACGCGATAACACTGTGGACATTAGCATGTTTTACAATTTTGAGGGAAGGTCATCGGATCCTCCTCCCTCCCAAACTTACTGAATTGGGGAGGGCTTTAAATATTTTATGGAAAAAAAATAACAACGATGGGCTCGGAATAGTATGGAATACCTCCTAGGAAAGAAGTATTCGATGACCCACTCTTGAAAGTTGTAATGAGAGTTATTGGGTCGAAAGGGTTAGGATCGAATGCCTCCCCCCTTTTTAAGGGAATGTGGATATTTGGGGGGGGGTCCATATTTAGAGCCCTGGCCAATTTTATATCTTTGTAAAAGGGGAGAACACAAGGCTGCGATGGCCTAAAGATTGTCAAAAGATGCTGTAACATTACTGCGAGAGAACTTGGCACCGAGAAACACTAAGAAAAAGAAGAAGTAGGCCACTGTCCTTCGAAGGGGGGGGGGGGCATTCGATTCTAACCGTTTCGATCCAATCTGTTCCAAATTGTCAAAAAATACTGATGGCTGTACCATTATTACATGAGAACGTGCCACCTGTGGGTTTGGGTGGTATAGACCCCCCCCCCCCCGCCCCGTGAGAAAAATTGCCCCTTTCCTTCGAAAGGGAGGATCGTTCTGTCCTAACCCTTTCGACCCAATCTATTCCAAACTCACTTATACCAGCGTTCATGAGTGGTTTATCGAATGCTTCTTTTATGGGGAGGTATTCCATACCCATAGTGGTATGAAACACTCCCCCCCCCCCCCTTCCCCCCAGGGAAGAAGTATGCGATGACCCACTCGTGAAGGATGGCATGAGAGAGTTTGGAACAGGTATGGTCGGAAGGCTTCGGTAAAAAACACCCTCTCTTTCGAGGGAAAGTGCTTCAATTCTTCTTTTTTCTCTAGGGGGTATTCGCTACTTCTCAGACCCCCTCCCCCCCCTGTAGCACGTTGTCAATATTGTAGCCATCACCATCTTCTGAGAATTTTTGTGGGAAGGCCATCGCATCCTTCTATCCTCCTCTCTCTCAAAGTTACAAAATTGGGGAGAGTTCTAAATATTGTGGGGGAAATTGTAGGGGAAAACGCAACACAGGAGGGTGTAGGAGGTATGGAATACCTCTCAGTAAAGATGTATTCGATGACGCACTCTTGAAAGTTGTTATGAGAGGATTTGAAACAGATTGGGTCGAAACGGTTAGGATCGACATCCCCCCCCCCTTTCGAGGGAAAGTGGCCTGCTTCTTTTTTCATGGGGTTTCCCGGCGCCACTTCTGTCACAGTAACGTTACAGCATCTTTTGACAAGGCGATCCAATGTTTGATCTTCACTTCGTCAAAATACATAATTGGCGAGTCTCTAAATATCCCCGGTATGGAATACCCCCCAGGAAAGGTGTACCCTAGGAGGAAACAAGTACCATTTTTTGTGTACACCAAAAATTCAAATTCAAATTAATTCCCGTTAATTCAAATTAATTCACGTTAATTCAAATTAATTCCCGTTAATTCAAATTAATTCACGTTAATTCAAATTAATTCCCGTTAATTCAAATTAATTCACGTTAATTCAAATTAATTCCCGTTAATTCAAATTAATTCACGTTAATTCAAATTAATTCCCGTTAATTCAAATTAATTCACGTTAATTCAAATTAATTCCCGTTAATTCAAATTAGTTCACGTTAATCAAATTAATTCATGTTAGTTCAAATTAATTCTAAGCGGCGTACACCAAAAATTCAAAGTTGTTTCCCCCTAGGGTGTACGCGATGACCCACTCACGAAAGTTGACGTGAGAGTGTTTGGAAAAGGGTAACACGGGAGGCCTTAATGCCCCCAGGAAAGAAGGGGCCCAGATCTTTTTTTTCCTGGGGGGTATTCCATAACATCCAGGGTCACGTACTCACGCGATAACACTGTGGACATTAGCATGTTTTACAATTTTGAGGGAAGGTCATCGGATCCTCCTCCCTCCCAAACTTACTGAATTGGGGAGGGCTTTAAATATTTTATGGAAAAAAAATAACAACGATGGGCTCGGAATAGTATGGAATACCTCCTAGGAAAGAAGTATTCGATGACCCACTCTTGAAAGTTGTAATGAGAGTTATTGGGTCGAAAGGGTTAGGATCGAATGCCTCCCCCCTTTTTAAGGGAATGTGGATATTTGGGGGGGGGTCCATATTTAGAGCCCTGGCCAATTTTATATCTTTGTAAAAGGGGAGAACACAAGGCTGCGATGGCCTAAAGATTGTCAAAAGATGCTGTAACATTACTGCGAGAGAACTTGGCACCGAGAAACACTAAGAAAAAGAAGAAGTAGGCCACTGTTCTTCGAAAGGGATGGGGGGGGGGGGGGGTCATACGATTCTAACCGTTTCGATCCAATCTGTTAAAAATTCTTTTATAACTTTCATTTGTGGGTCATCGAATATTTCTTTCCTGGGGGTACTCCACAGCTTCCGGACTCCCTGGAGTTACGTTTTCTAAAACCCACCTCAATCTTGTAATTTGCCACCGGTATAGAATCCCCCCTCCTAGTGATTAAAAGAATTGTCCCTTTCCCTCGAAAGGGATGATCGCTCTATCCTAATCCTTTCGATCCCATCTGTTCCAAACTCATTTATACCAACGTTCATGCGAGTGGTTTGCTTCATTTCTTGGGGGGGGGGGGGGATTCCATACCCATGGTGGTATGAAACTTCTCCCCACCCCCTTCCACCCCAGGGAAGAAGTATGAGAGAGTTTAGAACAGATTGGGTCGAAAATAATTCAGAAATCAAAAAAATGGTATTCCCGTGTGACAATGCAAGTGTTCTCGAGGATGGGGGGATGAAAACTGATCAGTACGAAAGTTTGAGGACCGCTAGTTCCCAAAGAATAAAATCCAGGAGAGCCATTTTTATTGGACAACAAGCTCAAGTGTGGTTAGACGTAGTCCATCCGCACTTTCCAAGTCATATTCGCAATGATAGATCTATTTGGTAACGAAATGGATTGAGTAACACGCCATTTTCCGTCCGGGAGGTTTGGCGGAATCTTCGATCCGTCCATATAAAATCCGGTGAGCCGATAGAGGGTCTAAAAAGGACGTACAACTTAAGCCCAAAGATGGCGGTTACGTTACGTTCGTCTTCAAGGGCCAAACAGCCGGGGGTCTCACTTGCTCGTGGCACAATTCGTAAATCCCGAACGCGTTCATCTCCAGAAAGCTCCTCATTGGCCGTTCGATGTTGAATATGAGGAACTTGTAGTCGTTCTTCGCCCAGCGGGTCGCCTTTACGCGTATCTGAAAGCGAAAAGTGGTGGAAAGTGAGCGGGTTAAGATGTTACTCGCCTTTGTGCCTTCGGGCAACTCCTTCTTCCAGAGGAAGGTCACGTTGGCGCGGTTTTGCGCGCTCCCTTTAACCTCGTAGACTGCACCAACGATCATGGCGTGTCTCTCATCCAAGCCGTCAATCTCCAGATCCTCGAAGAGAATTCGACATTGCTGCGAAACATTGTGTAATCTCCCTCGAGGGAGTGATAGCTTACCGAATTTAGGCAAGGGGGTGTTATCGAAACCAAAATGGCGAGGAGCGTGAACATCTTCATCGTGGAGCCCGAGCGATTAGAACTGAATATAAAGGTTGGACGAATAGAGATTGTACAAACCGGAAGCGCGCCGTTGATGATCCATTATCCCGGAAATCGCGCCGCATTATCTCGGCGATCTCTAACTTAGTCAAGGCTTTTGCAGCTTGCAATCGCTTCCCCGATTAAAATTTGAAATGAAAGCACTTCGCGAACTTTGCAATCAATCAATACGTTACGCCGTCGCCGACACTTCATCGAAACTGGATAATTGTTTCCGTAGAAATTGCAGCCCGTTGCCTTTGCCATGCACCGTGCGAAACTTTTCCAATTTGAACGTCAAACAGAAGCGTTAAGCGACTGAATTACGAGAGCATGTTATAAATAGTAAATAAGACGTCGATCCAGCAGTTGACAAAATGTTGAGTGAAATTCCATTACCTCTAATAGGAGGCGTTTAGTCTTAAAGCGATATTTTTGATAGGCTCTCAAAATCTCTGGTAAGATTTTGATGCCCGCTAGATATCTCTAAAGACTTTCTGTGCTCCTGGTCATAAACATTGAATAAAACTTGTGAACTGCTCCAGTTACAGCGATTTCTAAGTAAAAAATTGTCATTAGGGAGACAATACCTGAGAAGGTTCTGATCATCACTTCTGTCTGTGATCCTTATCTTTCAAATTTGAAGAAGGCTGTATCAGGAGATCAGAGTGAGGCAGACAATGAATCATCTACGTTTCGGGAAATTTACGTAACCAATTTCCTAAATAAAATACCTGAGAATGTGTTTTTTGCATTTCTGCGATCCTGATACATCAATTTTAATAAAACAGACTTAAACCTTTTGCATATGGGAAGGTTCTATCAATCGAGCAGAATGGATGAGATGTTGCTCGACTCTCTTACACTTCTGGAATCCTTTTACTAGCACCTCCAGGTGATAGATTTACAAAGAAAAGCAACAAACAAGAAATTTTGTACGTCTTCGCATTTGTTGATCCGAATACATCAGTTCTTGCGTTCTTCTGCCCCTGATACTATTGTTAGTCAAAGAAAATTTGTTTCAGAACAGTAGAATCAGTGGCATGTTGCCCAACAATGAATTTTACATCATGTTACGTTTCTGTGATCCGCATTAATTTATACGAGAAAACCGTTTAGATATTTCTTCTAGCGAGGGAACAATATCTTTTCGTCAATTATGTTTTCATGGTAGTCAGGATAATTTTACAAGGGTGTGTAATTTTATACCCCGTGACAGAAACACCTCCTGGCACATTATATTCTCCTGATACAATATTGATAGATTAAGGTCACAGTAAAAGATTGAAATATTTCTCTTAGTGATGGAAAAAGATATCCTCGTCCATCATGTTCTCTTGGTAGTCAGAAAATTTTTATAAGTTTGTCGCCATATACCTCCAGTATTAGGAACAGAATTATATTCTCCTGATACAATATTGGTAAAAACTGAAGACCAAGTAAAGCATTAAAATATTTCCCTTAGTTATGGAACAAGACCTCCTCGCCCGCCATGTTCTCCTGTTATCAGAAAATTTTGATATGTTTGATATTTGATACTAAGAACAGGAACAGAAACACCTCCCACATTATGTTCTCCTGATGCAATATGTTAGTAAAGATTTAGGTCACAATGAGATATTACTTATGGAAAAAGATATCCTCGTCCATCATGTTCTCCTGGTAGTCAGAAAATTTGTACAAGTTTGCCGTCTTATACCCCGAGCATTAGGAACAGAAACACCTCCTGCATATGAAATTATCCTGATATGTTTGTAAAAACTTAGGAGTAAGTAAATCGTTGAAATATTGCTCTTAGTGATGGACAAAGATCTCTTCGTCCATCATGTTCCTTTGGTAGAAAATTTGAATAAGTTTTCCATATTACAGCCTCATTATTACGAACAGAAACACCTCCTCGCATTTTATATTCCCCTAGGACAACAGAGTAAGGCGTTGAAATATTTCTCTTAGTGACCTCCTCGTCCGTCAAGTTCTCCTGAAAGTCACAATCAAGCGTAAAAGCTTTCCATCAGCGATTAGACAAAATTTCCGCATCTACTATGTTCTCCTGAATTTCGCGCGCATTATTCACTAAAATTTAAGCGACAGTAGTGTGTAGAAGGTTTCCTTGTGACGTTAGAAGTCCACATCATTCATTATGACCTCCTGGTACCACTCAACAAATTTATCAACAATTATTTTCCGTTATAGGAGCAAACGTACCTCCTGGTAAGTAATATTTTCATAATGCACGCAGATTAATCGGACGTAAATTATATCGTCGTTCCCTACGAGGCTAGAGAAATGTTGCAAATTCATTATGTTCTCCTGATTGTGAAATTCCCAAGCTCATGAACATCTAACCGATAATAAAATTCAGAAAGCTTCCTTCTTAGAAGAGAAAATTGCCCTCGTATTTATGTTCTCCTGGTAGCCAATTGCCAGATTTGAAATACTGAAAGACACCCCTTTATCCATTACGTTTTCCCGGCGACAAAAGAATAACGGAGGAATATTGTGAAAATTCGTTTCTCACAACGCAGCTACCAACTTGTATTTGTGTGCTCTTCTCACATCAATTTTCAGGAGGTATACGTCGTAATAACCCGAGATGTTTGACACTCATCTTTCAACCTTCCAGCTTTTCTGAGTTTCTAATGTTGACAATTTTTAAAAGGAATATTATATCAGGAGAGATGAATGAGCGATATCTTGCCAGAACTTCATATCAGGAGAACATGGCACCGCAGAAAAGACGTGTTTCTGTGCTCCCGATTTTGACTTGTGGGTAGCAGTTAGCATCAGGAGAGAAGAACATATCAAATTCCGTGTGACAATGAATTTTAGAACCTTTTGCTTTGCTGGGGTCCTGATACAATAACTTTTAGGCAAAATATTCTCATGTTCTCACTTCTGAAAAGGTGGCCAGTTTTAAACCTTGAATTTCTGTGGTCCTGATCTTGGAAGTTTGCTTGTATCAGGAGGCCAGTATGAGAGAAGTCTTGTGTAACAATTTTTCCATTTTTGTGTTCCATGAAAATGAATGTTTCACGCAAACATATTGTGCAAGAAGGTATCAGAAGAACAGAATAAGGGTGACGTTGGTTGCGAACCCCCGACAATTTTATACCTTTTTTGTCAATCTAATTTTGTCTTACAATGCGCAAGAAAATAGCGATATTTATCCTTCTTCCGTTTCACCGATCTTGATCTTGCCAATTTGCATATAGAAGGTTGTATCAAGAAAGCAGAATAGGGAATATGACGCCTAACAATTAAATTCAAACATAATACTTGAAAAGAAGTCTGCCAAACTTCAAACCTTTTCCTGCGATACTGGTCACATTAATCGTCAAAGGAAGTAGGTATTAGGAGATCAGAGTAAATGCTATGTTGTGCCTAAGGACATTCACGAGATTGCGTCCTATCAAAATACCAAAGGTTATTTATATCAGGAGAGCAGAGTAGAAATTTGTATCATGGAAGGAATGCTAATGATAACATCAACAATCTTTTTACATACCTGTGCTCCTAATACAATAACTATTAAAAAAGAAACTGGTAACATGCTACCATAATGGTTCATTGCGCTTCTGTGCTCTTAATGTTGATTGACAATGACTATAAGGAAATGTGTGTCAGGAGACCAATCAATGAGAAGTAGCTTGCACTCTCTACGACCTTTGAAAGAGAAACCAGGCGAACAAATTTTACTCGTTTCATGACCCCGGAATTTCGTATGCGAGCACAACCGATGAAAATCTGATAACTCGACCTTCTCGCAGTTCAAACGTGATAAAAGTGCGGTTAAGTTTTTCATTAAAGTTACATGTTCGGAATGCCCTTTGTTACGCTGAAAACAAATTCGAGAAAGTTACAGACGTAAATCTCTTTGAACCGTGGCTTTAGGTAAGTTTCCATTAACAAATACGTCCCACGCAAAGTTTTCTACAGTCTCCTTTTGTGAGGGAAACCTACGATTTCCTTTTGAGTGTGGTCATCGATCACCGTAACGATAACGACCATTTGTCCAAGACCAACGACACTGCTTTTCTTTGTCATTTAGAGAAAAGTCGGCCCTCCTATTAGTTACTAACTTCTTGCGTGTACACCAGTGGTTCCCAAACACATTCTCATCCATTGCCCTTTATTGATCAACTCAAATAATTTGTGCACCACCTCCCCTCGCTCCTTTGTCCAAGTGAACACGCGCATTATGTTCTCCTGATATTTAAATTCACGAAGATTTATGTACATGATGTTCTCCTAATAGGAGGAAGCAAAAATGATATGAGCCTTCTCTTTGGGGTTAGAAAAATCTCATTTAACATGTGTTATATTCTCCCCCAAAGCCGTCTACTGACCTAACCACGGAGGGGGAGGGGGGGGGGGGGGAATATACCAACATCTTACACAAATCAAATGGAACATTGAATTACTCGTGCAATGCGTTTTTGAGTGATATTCCATACCCCCCACACTTCTCGGTGTTCTCCTCCAAAATCGCCAAGGGTCCAACTTATCACCGGGGAGTTTGGGGGTTATGGAATACACTAAATAAAAGGAACATTAAATCGTTCCTGGAATGTATTCTGAAGGGGTATTCCAGATCCCTTACACTTACCTCTCGCAAAACCGTCAAGCTAACCGCTACAATTTCAGGTATGGAGCCCCCCCCCTCTCCTGTTTATACACGAAACTAAAAAACATTAATTTTTCTTGGAATGTTTTTTAATAGGTATTCGATACCCCCAGACTTCCCGGTTCCCCCAAACCCCCAGGTTTACTGCTGTAATTTCAGTTTTCGGCAGGATATTAACGAACCTACTACCGAGGGGGTCAGAGGGGCATGGAATTCCAGATTTCGGTAAGAAACTACTGACCTTACCATGTTGGAGGGGGGGGGGAGGTGTTTGGAATACCCCCAGCATATACAAAGACCTTAAACTAATTAAAAGGAACGTTGAATCATTCCTGGAATGTCTTCCTGAGGGGTATCGTACCCCCCAAATCCGCCGGTGTTACTTTTTCCTCCAAAATCGCCAGGCTCGCCGCTCCAATTTCAGATTTCACCAAGACACTGTTGACCTTACCCCCGGGGGGTCTGGGGGGGTTTGGAATACCCCCCCCCCCAGCATATACATCTTACACTAATTAAAAGGAACGTTGGATCTTTCATGGAATGTGTTCTTGGGTGGTATTCCACCCCCACCCCCCGGTGTTAGATTCTCCCGCAAAATCGCCTGGCCGACCGGTCTCATTGCTATTTTAGGATGGTCTAACTTACCACCGGGGGGCTAGGTGGTATGGGAGTACCCCCAGTGTGTACATAGATCTTGCACTAATTAAATGGAACATTGAGGAATGTGTTCTTGGGAGTATTCCATACGCTTCTAATCCCTCGATGTTACTTTTTCTTCCAAAATCGCCAGGCTCGCCGCTCCAATTCCAGATTTCGGCAAGAAACTATTGGACTTACCATCGGGGGGGTCTGGGGGGTATCGAATACTCCCCCAGCATATACAAAGATCTTACACTAATTAAAAGGAACGTTGGATCTTTCCTGGAATGTGTTCTTGACAGGAATTCCATACCCCCAAACCCCCCGGTATTACTTTTTCCTCGAAACTCGCCAGGCCCGTCGCTCCAATTTCAGATTTCGGAAATACACTATAGACCTTGCCAAACGGTTGAGTATGGGGGAACGGGAACCCCCCCCCCCCCTCTCAGTAATAAAAACATTGAATCATTCCTGGGATGTGTTCTTGATGGGTATTCTCTCACGGTTACATTCTCTCCAAAAGGCGCCAGGCTCACCGCTCTAATTGCAGTTTTAGGGAAGAGACTATCAAATTTATCATCGAGGGGGGGGGGGGGCATGGATTCTGTTCCATCATATACAACGATTTTACACTAATTAAATTAAAGGCAACATTGAATCTTTCCTGTAAAAGTGTTCTGGGGGGCGGGGCGGAGGACGGAAGGGGGGTATTGGCTCCCTATTGAACTCCTGGTATATTCGAAGACTCACAATGAGTTTTTTCCACGTGTTCTCCACGTATGAAAGGTATAGCTTTTTCGCGCAAGATGTTCTCGTAATACTCAAGTTTGTTCAAATTTATACGACAATGAGTTTCGGTAGTCTCCCTGATATGGTTAAAAAGTTCCATCATTCATTATGTTCTCCTGGTACAATGTTTCGACAATTAATTTCCATCATAAGTGCAGAAATTCCAAAATACCCCCACGCTCCCTTCAATGAAAGTTTTGGAGATTAAAGTTCCGAAACCTCCCTTCTGAGAGAAGGAAGATGTCCTCGCATTTATGTTTCTCTGGTTACAAAAAATTTTACAAAACACACTTATTCGACAAATGGTATGCATGCCGAGGCATAAATACTTCCTTGTACATTATATCTTCCTGACACAGTAAGCTCGCGAATCGATCGCTGTAAATTTAACAGGCTCTACGTGTATAATACCATGAATAATTGACTAACATCCTTTTCTTGTTTCAGATCGGCGGGCAGCAGGCGCCGTCGGCAGGTGAGTCGATTTACTCAGTTTGCGTCAAGCGGCGATCAAAGGGTGATTAGTCCCTTGCGCCGTTTGAGTGAAAATATCCATTAAATTCGTGCATCGTGCGGACTGAAAGCCGAATGAATTTTTAATACCATTAATGCCTTTATAAGTATAGTTTACTTTCGCCCTTTTCGTATTTACTGCACCGAAACGACGTTAGAAGGTAGCGTTAAATATTGAATGGACTTTATAATAGTGCCTTTCTCGTAAAGAAACGTGAAACTGGTGGCCTTTTTTTTTATTACACCGACGCTTTCTTGCCAGTTATTGTTTCATCAGTCGCAATCCACTATTGAGGGATGAAGTTGACTTTGATCTTGAAGCTGCCAACGTTTCGGTGTTGATTAGTTATTATCAAATAATGGGGTTGTTTCGTTAGACTTCTAAATTTTCCGATTGACGCATTGAGGCCCAACTGCGGTACTGATGGTCTCTGATTTGGGTAATTTATAAATGTTGACTGAAATACGGTCCTCTTAAAAATGACGACCAGTAAAATAATAAAAAATTTATCGTGACAGGAGGAATATTTCACTTTAGACATCCTGTGATAACAAACTGTCGGAAAAGGCAACACCCTTATAAATCCACACCGACAAGGAAAAGTCATTTATGGAAATTTAAGTTATTTATTTAAATTCCGTTCCGCTCTCCACGAATTTCGAACGTTGGAAAAACGAGGGAATAGATTCGCCATTTGTCATCCAAACCGCAACGGTGCGTGTCTGTGTGTATAAATTCCGATTTCGATACCGAAAACGTATTGATCATTCCTACGGGACAACAACGTACAGTTTTCAGCTAATTATAATAATCCACGTCGCGCGGAAATAATGATCGTATTGTAAGGTGTGGGAATTGCTTTAATTATAAATCCAATTTGGAGGTGAACTCGGAATGTTAATTGCCGCCGACGATGAACTTTGACATTTCGATTCGTTTCTCTCTTTTAAAAAGAAATCGCCAGGTACCGATAATTACAGAAATGCAATTCCCGATAATAACGTGATAGTATCGGGTTTGATCAGTTACAAAAATTATGCAGTCGTGATGGGCGCATCCACTGTATACACATGTACATTGGCAATGATCATTGACAACAAAAATACATGTTACAGCCGTGGTGACCGGTTCCTCTACACGATCACGTAGATTGACAGTGATCACTGTCTCCGTGGAACATTGGTCGCCATTTTTGAGTGCACATGAATAATCCTGCAATCTTTATGTATGAGGCGGACATCTCTTTTACCACAGAAATCAGTAGTTTGGCATTTACCATCAGACCGAGGGGCTTGATGATTGGTTGAGCCTTAATCTTGGCTATTCGGTTTACGCAGAACAGGTATTTTTATTGCTCGTCGGCAAACGCTAAATCTAAATTTAGGCACCCACTTTTATTTTATGAATTGGAAGTTCTTGGGACCGACTTCGATTACCCATTAGCTTCGGCCTCAAAGATTTCGTCGTTTCGGGTAAGTGGGTTCTCGGTTAGCCTTAGACGTTTTAATGCATTACTGGGGTACTTCACCTCTTTGACATTGACTCCGTTAGTGTTACGTGCAAAGTTTACGATCATGTACGGTAGAGAAGGATCACCGAAAATATTACAATTGTGATGAGCAGTCCCTCTGAACACTTAGGTGGTTTTGTAGTGATCGTTGACTGCCCCCATTACGAAATTTGCAAGAACTTGTCGAGTAGGTAGTGACACCTATTTTGGCAATAAACCCACAGTCTGAAATATGCCACCCAGTAAGCAAGACCGATTTCGCTACCAAAATATTACAATTCTGATGGGGGGAACCTCTATATATACACGTATATTGATACTGATCGTTTACCTTACGGGGCACTTTGTGCAATTGCAATCACGTTCACAACTTACACTTTACCACAACGAAAAGCACGACTATCGACTAAAGACCATTTTTACGGAAAATCGTTAGAGTCAATCATCATTAAGTGCCAGTTTTGTGTTTAATCAACTACGATCCTGTCAATGTCGCGAGCAATTGCGATGATAACGCAATTGACGTCTCCCATTCGAGACTATCTGAAACTGCTAATGAATACGGATAGTGCAGAAGCGTTCCCGATAAACTTTGATTGCCACTCCAAAGGAAGCGGCGAAGTTAAAGTGATAAATCGTTTATAGCATAAAAGCGATCCTTATAACTGGGGCGATAAGGCGTCTAATTGTATTGGCGTGATCGTAACTTTTTTTTTCTGACATCGCCTTTAAAAACGGTTTCTGTCTCGAACCGACAATTCAATTTCGACAATTATCTCTATCAAGCGTGCCACATCCCATTTCGATATCTCCACTTCGTACTCTCTTCACGTTTAATCGTATGACACTGATGGGTGCGTGACAGGCCGGTTTTCGTCGACCCAGAATAACCACTGCGAATTTGTAGAAATAAGCGGCCGGGTGACGCGCGAGAAATTATCCTTTGGAAAATTGGGACGACTTTTTCTCTCTTTTTATTATGTCAACTCGCTCATGAAATGCCCATTCCAGATTTCCGCGCTCCTTTCCAATATTTCACAATCCGGTATACTTAATCACGTGTGAATGATGTATGAAAACCTGTCAGGGAGATATCCCATCTTTTTGTTGTCAGAGGCGAAATGTGGGCAATCTCGGGAGAGCTTATTTCAATATTAAACGATGACGTTCCACTTTAAAGCGGCAAACAACTTCGTCGTACAAAGTGCGTCTGTACAAATCCGATTGCTCGCGCAAAACCGTTCAGCTGTCAGTGGGAGGATTGGGGATGAAAAAACGTAATGCAATAAAGCTGCGAAATCTCCGAGAGCAGAGTTTACGTCTGGTTATTTTTCGTAACAAAAGTAAATACTTCATCTGAAGACGAGTCGGATTAAAGCGTTCTCCGCTGCTTTTATTTTAAGGGCTAAAGGGGTGTATTTAACTACGCCTCGGGTTCCAAAAAAATCTGTTATTGTTACCCGTTCTCAAAGACTCACTCGCACCGGTCAAAGTACGGGCCTTCGAGGCTGATTCTCAATGTGTGTTTATCCCCGGACGACCACCGAACGCATTAAATTTATTACCACGAAAATTTAATTCCCGAAATCCCGAAAGCGGTTCAAAACCTCAGCTGAGCATACAATTTGAACTAAATAACGTTTAAATGTTTTTTTGGTAGCCGCAGAGTTAGAAGCTGGAACACTTCCTGGCACTTATATTCTCCTGATACTAAACAAATTAATTAAGAAACTTCTTAAAGTAGGTACGTTAACCTGGTAGACCAAAATCACTTATTACCTCCTGATACAAAATTTAAACGAAACTCAAGCTTAATATTAGAAAGAGAAAAATAAGGAACGTATAAATTTATTGGAAGTGAATCGAAATTTATGGATAAATGGTACTCCTGATAACTAGAAAATATTTTTCAGGTAGATTGGCACGTTGTATTAGGAGCAAAGAGACCACAAAGAATTCCATACCCCCCAAACCTTCCGGTGCCACTTTATCTCCTAAATCCACCCTCGTGATTGTTTTTGAGTGAGTATGGAATAAATTTTACAGCTTTCCGTTTTTTTTTTCTGATATTGCTATTCTGATAGAGAATGCTTGATCTGGAGATCAGAATACTTAAGACTTTGTTTATACATAAGTTATACAACTATCTGCGTTTCTGTGATCCTGGTACCAGAATTTAAAGAACGCATGTATTTCAAGAAGTCAACATGCGATTCTGTGGTCGTGGTATAACAATTTTGATAAAGGAAATAGGTATTAGGAGAACAACACAATATTTATAGCGTTTTGCATTTCTGTAACCCTGCTATAACAATTCTGCAGAGAAAAATCTTTACTAGGAGAACAGACTGTATGAGAATTGTCGGATCATAAGTCTTACAGCTTTCTGCGCCACAAAAAGAGTTCTGATGCGAGAGGTTTGTATCAGGAAATCGAAAAAGCCTGAAATTTTACAGCTACCTGCATTTGTGCGATCTCAGTAACAATGTTACAGCTTCCTGTTTTTTTGCGGTCCTGATATTAAAAATTCTGCAACCGAAACGTTTCTCAGGAAAGCCCACATTCTTCTCAATTTTCTGAACATTTATGATCCTGTTTGGTAAAAAAATTCTATCATGAATTCATGAGATTAGAATATGTTTTACGAGTTTTTGTAGTTCTGTAATCCTGATTGGAAAAAAAATTGGACCGAATGCATCCTACCACAAACTTTGCAGCTCCTTTTCATTCTGCGATCCTAATCTAATTAGACACACCCTTATTAGGGGATCAGGACGTTTTCTGTAAATAAGTTTTGCAACTTTCTACATCTCTGTTCTCCTGGTGCAACAAATCCGATATCAAGAGATCATAATGTTAGAAGTTCCAGATCAAAACGTAGGAACCGAAACTTTAAAGCTTGCTAGGGTTTGACAGTTCTGATACATTAGCCTCGGAAAGCGAAGATACGGTGTTGGTGAGTTGGAAAGCTTCGAAAAAGACTTTCTAATTGATTATGTTCTCCTAGTAGATAAAGAAAGTTTACACTTCACTCAAAGATGCTTCATTAATTAGGAGCCGGAAAACCTTTTCGCAATTTATATTCTCCTGACACAGTGTTTAAACAAAGACAAATTGGTGGAAGTGGTTTCTGTTGCGCTTAGAGGAAGGGCTCCTAAGTCAGAGAAAATTCGTGAACTCCTTGTTGTGTATAGAAAAACCTTTGTTTTATATTCACTATACTCTCCTGATACAACAGTTTCTATTCTATTCCGAGGGAAGCCCAATCAGGCGGCACTTATGCACACCAAGAGCCAGTTGTGCCAACCCCAATTCTTTTGCAATTAGAGTTCAGAGCCCGGTCTTCTCAATAAAGAATAGGACCTCTTCGTGTATTATACTCTCCTGATACAGAAATGGAAGAAATTCAAATCGAAATAAAGTTTTGAAATACTACCTACTCATAGTGATAGAAAAACACCTCTTCGTCCATTATGTTCTCCTAGTAGCAAGATAAATTTTACATAAGATTATCTACAAATATCAGGTGTATTAGGAACCGAAAGACTTCCTCGTGATATAAAATTGGCAAACATTCAAATCGAAAAAAGCTTTGCAACACTTCGCATAGCGATAGAAAAAGGCCTCTTCGTTCATTATGTTCTCCTGGTGCCACAAATATTTTATATAAGTTTGTCAACAAACACCTCGTGTAATACGAACAGAATGACCTCCTCTTGCATTATATTTTCCTGAATTGGCAAGATAAAGCGTTAACATACTTCTCATAGTGATAGAAAAACACCTCTTGGTCCATTATGTTCTCCTAGTAGCAAGAAAAAATTTACATAAGTTTGTCTACAAATACTAGGTGTATTAGGAACAGAAAGACCTCCTCGTGCATTATATTCTCCTGATACAGAAAAAGACCTCTTTGTTCATCATGTTCTCCTGGTTTCCAGAAATATTTTACAAAAGTTTGTCAATAAACACCACGATGGGGACAGAAAGACTTCCTCGTTTATTATAACTTCCTGATACAGAATTGGAAAAAGTTTAATTCGAAATAAAGCTTTGATATAATTCTCATAGTGATAGAAAAAAACCTCTTCGCTCATTTTGTACTCCTGGTAATTAGAAAAAATTTACTTGTCAACAAACAGGTGTATTATGACCAGAATGACTTCCTCGTGTATTATAACCTGCTGATACAGAATTGGAAAAAGTTTAATTCGAAATAAATAATTCTCAATGTGATAGAAAAGGACCTCTCCGCTCATCATGTACTCCTGGTAACCAGAAAAATTTTACAATAGTCTGCAAACATATGCCAGGTGTATTAGGAACAGAAAGACCTCCTCGTGCATTATATTCTCCTGATACAGAATTCGCAAAAATTTAAATCGCATTAAAGCTTTGAATTGCCACTCATAGTGATACAAACCAAGAACCCAGCTCGTCAATATCCTTCTCGATCTTTGAGGTCTCCAGTAGTAATCCCGACCACCCTGCAAGGTCGATAACGAGGGATTGAGGCCCCTACGCTACCAGGCTCCTCCCTGATTAATAACGTTTTCTATAGGCTCCTCCTAAAAGCAGGATTTTGCCTCTAGAGGCGCTGTACTATCGTGGTCGTGTCATCCGTATAACAACCATCATCTTGGTTACCCTAGGGAGGTGCCTCTGAGCGTTCAAAGATGCTCCATTCCAGGGCCTCAGCTTGGTCCTCGCATTCGGTCACAATGGCACCTTGCGGAGTCTAGCGGAACCCTGTTAGCCGCGGAGAGGGCCTCGATCCCGAACTGCATTCATTGTAGCCATAATGTACCTCGACTGAGGCTCAGTTATGTCCACCTCAAAGGCCACCCTGAATAAGGCTCTGCGTTGAAACCATCCCCTCTTTCGAGGAGCCCACTGCGTTACCGGACCTTTTTTGAGGGCCGACCCCCTCTGACGAGGAGCGCAGAAAGGGTTTGTTTGAATCATTTTCCACGAGTGTTTCGGAAATGCGGTCTCCAGACTCAAAGGAAGCGTGAAGAAGGCTGTGAAGGAGTAGAGGAGTCATTGCACAAGGAGGCGTGGAAGCGTAATTGAGGGGCGAGGAACACTTAAAGGAGTCCTGAGGGAGACCGTAAAGTGGAGAAGATTGGAATCGGACGTCTTGGTCTTGAAGCAGAGGAAAAGAAGTCTTAGAGAAAGTGCGCAGACAATTTAGCTGTAAAGAGGGAAGTGTGAAGAAAGTACGGAAGATGCTCGAAGTAGGCGAGGAAGGTGATGGAGGGCGTGAAGGGGACGGCTCGATTAAAGATATCTATTTTGATCTAACAAACCTATACGGATCATCTATGAGCATGTTGTGGTTCACCGCAAGAAGCGCATTTTACTCTCATTTGTTTTCATCCCAAATATGTTCCCTTTAAATTTGGTCTGCGCTCGGGGTTAAGAATATCAGATATCGTATTTCAGTTTGCATGAAAATACTTGTTTCATTGCTCGAATTTTTTTTCACGTCTACCTACTGGCGCAGGCGAGTAATTGCGTTAATTAGTTAATTAATGAGCGTTACGCCGAAGGGGTGAGCTGTTAGTGATATTAATATACGTGGATTGTGTACATTACGGGTATCACTTTACTACAACCAACCTTTTGCTGTTATTTTTTCATTTTTCTCTCAATTGTGCATTGATAGGGGGGATAATGGGGGGCTTATGGACCCTTTATACAAAAAGCCGTCGGTGGTTTAATTTCCGGTTTATGATTGAGTATGAGCTAATTTACATCCAAACACTTTCGGCGGAAATTCGTTTTGTTTTAATTTTGTCACCTCCGACTATTAGATTTAAATGCGTGACTTTATTGAGAGGGGGTCAATTACATGTCTTAGCTTCGTCTTGGTTTTCGGACTAAATCCGCTGATAATACTCGGGTCGATAGAGTAATGGGGATCGTTATTTACAACCACAGCGCGTTCTATTGCGAAAACGTCCGTATAAGTTAATTGAAGATACCGACCGCTGTGTAACAAGCCCGCGGTATTAATCCGTACAAGCAATCCCGTGAAAATAAATGTTACAATTTGCGCTTCGCCGTTAATCCGCTGCCGATGTAAACGCTGCTGTTGTGTACCATCAGAAAGCGAGTGCCAGAAATCCATCATTCAGTATCGCTCATCCAAGGTCGTCAAAGTTTACACAGAGTACACGATATACATCTTAATGAAATCTACCCGTCAAGGGAAACCGAAAGTCAATAAGTCTCCGTAACACATTTACTCCACATAGTCTTCGCGGGCTCCCCACATCGCCGCAGGAGCTCGCCTTGTCTCTCCCCGTCCCGGCCTTTCTTTTCGTGCAAATTTAATTGAACTTAGTGTACAAAAGTTTGAGAAAAGAGACAAACATTAGTTTCGAGGCAAATTTCTCGGCGATTTACTTTAAATCATTTTTTTCGTTCCAGCGAAGGGTTGCATCAGGATTACCAGTCTTTCAGTTATAGTTTTCAACTACGTTAAACTGACCGGCCTCTCAACGCACTGTAGAGTAATTGACAGAGTCGATAATCTCTATCAAAATACGTGTAAATACAGTGGATCCACCCATCACTTCTGCAACATTTTCTAGTGTCTTATTATTCGATAAACCTATTCTTCGTGCATTCAAGAGCCACGTTTTAGAATTGTCGGTCAGGTTTGTTTCGGTCCTTACCATCAGACACAGTTTTCATTATTAGACTCGTACTATGCAGCTAATTTCGCATAGCGGGCTCTTTAGCTCTTACAAGAAGGCCGTAGAGGCTCTTCGAGACTGCATGCAGCTTTTAAGAGCCCGGTTACCAAACAAAAAGTGAAGCTCAATAACTTCGGATGGTTTCTGAAAGAAATTTTGAGAATCTATGAGGCTTTCTGAAGCATTTGGAGCTCTTGCAACTCTCAAAAGCATCTTAAGATTTTAGTGGTTTTTAAGGACTCGTAAATGCTCATGACAAATCTGTCAAGCACCTTCAAAGCAAATTAAGTGCTTTTAAAGGCTCTCAAACACTTTTGAGACCCTGGAAATCTTCTGAAATCCTTCAGAAACTAATGAATGCTTTTAAAGGATCAATTGGAATCTCTCAGAAAACTTTTATATGGATCTTAAAGATCCTAAAATTCCTTCTTAAAGGCTCCCTTTACGTATTATTCTTTCCTTGACACACTTCTTGTAGGCACCTGCAGGTTTTCAAGGCACTAAGAGCGGTAAGAAGGTTGTCGAAAGCCTTTAAAAACCATCGGAGTCCACTTACAAGTTCTAATAGTTGGTTTTAAAGGCTCTGCAGCCTGACTTTGCTCTTAAAAAGTCGTTGACTCTTTTCAAAACAAAAAGTGATACTCCTTCGCCGGCAAGACGCCATCGAACTTTCCACCGGTGAATCTGGGGAGGAAAGGATAACCTCCTAAGGACACATTTCTGGAAAGATTCAATCTTTGTTTCAATTATAGTAAGACCTTAGTATACTGAGGCGGGAGGGAGGGGGTGATTACGTATGCGCCAGGCCCTCCGGCGGTAAGTTCCATTGCCGAAAACTGTAATGAAATTGGTGAGCTAGACGGTTTTCGGGGAAAATTGATTACCGGGGAGTTTTGGGGGCGGGGAATACCCCCAGTATGTCTTCTTGTATTTACACCTTTGCATGCTGTGGAGTGGTCCATGTCACCAGAACCCTAGGTGGTATGTTCGATGGCCTCTTGCTGAAAACTGTAATCTTTTAGGAGAGAATGCATACCGGGACGTCTGGAGGGTACGGAATCCCTCCCCCCTCAGTGGACGAATACCTAGACTCTACTTACACCTTTGCATACTTACAACTTCGCATACTTAGACCTTCGTATACTTACACCTTCCTATACTTACACCTTCGTATACTTACACCTTCGTATACTTACACCTGCGCATACTTACACTGTTGCATACTTACACCGTTGCATACTTACACCATTGCATATTTACACCGTTACATACGTACACCTTCATATGCTTACACCGTTGCATACTTACACTGTTGCATACTTACACCGTTGCATACTTACACTGTTGCATACTTACACCGTTGCATTACACTTTGCATACACCCGTTGCATATTTACACCGTTACATACGTACACCTTCGTATACTTACACCTTCGTATACTTACACCTTCGTATACTTACACTGTTGCATACTTACACCGTTGCATACTTACACCATACTTACATTTTACACCGTTGCATACGTACACCTTTGTATACTTACATTTTCAAATCCCATTCATGTCTTTCTTGTTCATAAAGAATCTTACCCCATTAAAAGACCCTTCGAACCTCTTAGAAATTGGTGAAGTCAATTGGAAGGTTTTCAAATCTCTTTAAATGTCATCGAAACTCTTGAAGGTTCTTCTAAATTTGTTTAAGGTCCATTTCTAGGCCTCGTTCGCCCCTTGACAAACAGCTCTCTTTGGTTTTTTAAGAATCTTGAAAACATGGATTCTTGGAAACCTTTATTAAATCTGTTTTAAATTATTGTAGCCTCTTAAGGGACAATTAAATTCCTTAGGATCTCCTGAAGTTCTTCAAATTTTGCTTGAGATGAAACCCCCTTCAGGCCTCTTAAAGGACCTTAGAGACGTTTATTAACTTTTGAAAACCTGTGGATTCTATTACAAACGATTGTACTCTTAAATGTTTTTTGAGTTCTCTCCTCACGTCTCACTCTAAAAGTATTTATAAGGCTTTCGTGCTCTTACAAGCCCTTCAATCTCGTAGAGTGTTTTAAGACTATCCGATATTAGTATTCGGCATCTCTTTGCGTCGCATTCACCCTTAGATAAATCCGTTTCCAACCTTCCAACCTGTTAGAAGACCTTTATGGGCTCTTGGAGGCCTGTGAAATTTGTTACAAGCTGGTGGAGACTTCATTGGCTCCTTAACTTTCTCTGTGGGACTTTTTCTTTAACCGGTTGCCTTAACGGGATCACTTAAAACTTTTAGTTTCTATGGTTTTATGAGCAGGGCATTGTAAATATTATTGATTATGAAATAGAAGTGCATGTAGTATATACCTTTGAAATCTGGTTATAATGACCTTTTGAGCTCAGAAGGGCACTTTTCTGCCCTATCTGTAACAGATAGAAACAAACATTCAAGAGGGACAAGGCACAAATATTCCGGTAGCAATGTCTAATGTCTGACACGAGGGTAAATCGTATACCAAAATCGTAATTATTACCCAATAAGAATCAATAATTCAGTTTACGTTAACTAAAGAAAAGCAAAATTTTGCTCCACAACGAATTGTCCGTACAAAACGGTGTAACTTCAAGAAAACTATACTTTACGATGCACAAATAACTGAATTTCTATACAACCCCATTTTTGCCCTGGGTCTTTTAAAAGGATCTTACCGAGTTCTTCAGGAAGACACTCCATGTTACCACAGAAGGTCCTCCATGATTCGCGTTTAGATCTTCAAATATTTTGTACTGAGCGACCTTGCGATCTTCCCACTCCGCAAGCAGCTTATATCGCATGACCATATTAAAGAGCCTGCGAATGTCCTTACGAAACTTTTCAAGGTCGGAAGTTCCACAAAGGTGTGACAGCGTCGCTTACTAATGCTTTCCGATAGAAAAGTCCATTCAACCGCTTTGACACTTTCGCCGCGATGCAGTCCCAGTCAGTGGATCGGGGATTTCAAAGCCTACAGGGCCCGCAGTAGGACGTCAGATCGATGGTCTCCTGCCTCCGCGCTGTGACGAAGGTGGCGTGATTTAAAATATTCAAAACACTTATTTGCACGTACTTCAGGAGGTGGCCGCCCCTCGAGTTCGGGTCACCAAAAGAGGGAACCCACCATTTCGGCAGTACTCAATCAACTTAACCAGCTTCCTGATGGTAGGTGGAGCCTCTTCTGAGTCGCACGGAACCTCCAAGTGCCTGCTAAGTCCTCTGTTATCTTTCAGTTGACGTTTATACCTTGGACTTTGCCAGCTCCTGCCCTAAGGAAAGGAGTCACCACTCGGAGGTGGCATGCACTTAAAGACTCTTAGATTCTGAAAGCATCTAGAACGCCTTTCAAAATCTTTGGACGCCTAGGAGTAAAATTGAAAGAGAAGTCAGAAGTAGGATCTTTAATAAAAATATTAAGATACTTCAATCTTCCATTTGAAGTCTATACTTTACAGCCATGTACCAATTTATGGCAGTTACAATCTTACAGCTATCCTTTTCTAACAGCTGCAACGATATCTTCCACCTCCCCTCCGGAATTCCAGGTGGGAAATTGCTGCTTGTCGGTATCCAATCCTTGAATTGATACCTAACCTTTATCGACATTTAGCGACCATCAGACAAAAACGACGAAACTTACTCCCACTTTGACTGGCCACGTTACCGGCGGCTTTATATAATTCGACACAATCCTGTTACGTCAAAGTAACGCATGCCGATACTATCCTTTATTGTGGAATTAAATTGCAGGATGTCCAGGCGATATCGGTTACTCAAAAATTTATAGCCCTTAAACATGCCCTAAAAGCAATATTGTAAAGAAGTTCAGCGCGCAAATCCTCACCAAGTCACGTTCCGATATCCCACGTTTAAAAATGACCGTCAGATTAAACGCTGCGGTGGTTCTGTTGTACTTGTAATTTAAAACGGTGAGGTCCGCATATGAGGAATCGAAATATTCGACCTCCATACGTTCGCTTATGATGTCGAAGCCAAATCGCTGCAAAAGATAGAGTCGTAGTCATTGTGCAGTCGTTGAGTGCCTCTTACAAAGGATTTCCCCTGGAGAAAGAGTGCAATTATTAAAACTGTTCGAAACAACATCGCTAATACTACGCAACCACCTGCCGTAACGAGTATTAAATAGTCCTTGCTCATGTTAGTAATGATTTTTTAATTCGAATGTAATCGCTATAATTTGCAAGCGGAATCATTGTCATTGTAATCTTTTTTTATAATCTTTTTATGTCTCCTGGAACGATTTCGCGTAGTAGGGGCCTAAAAGATTACAATCGCGATGGGCGTATACTCTGAACACACATGTAGATTGATAGTGATCAATTTTTAACACCGAAGATGGGTTTCAAAAGACCCGAATGCGACGTCTCTTAGCCGTTGTGACTCAAAAGTGGTTTTTGGAAATAGAAAAGTCGGTAAGCATGTGTCAAAACAGAATCTTAGAAACACTTCCTTCTAAATTGTGAAAAAGTCGTACATGAAGCAAGCAGGCAAGAAACAGAGCACATTTCAGTGAAAATTCTTTGGTTACCAGGAGAACATAACATATAAACCCTAAGCTAAAACCCTCTAAAACTGTTTAGGGTATTTATCTAAGTTTAAGGGTTAGTCGCCTATGGTTTTTGTGAGACTCCAAACTTTTAAAGCCTAGTGAAACTTGTAACCCATTGAAAGGCTCCATCGTCCTCCAAAGGTTTAGGTTTTAAAAGGTCGTCAACAGTCTTTGAAAGCTTTCGATTGACTTTTAGATGGAGCGTAAGCCGCGTACCAGTGAAACTGCCACCGAACGACCGAAATCTGCGCACAAGTCTTCGAAATTATAAACACTCGCCCGGCGGAAGACAAGCGCCCAGCACTGAAAAAGAGAAACGAGATCTAGTGCAAGTACATCCGCACCGGCGAGTTGAGGGTGTTCAGTGCGTTCGTTTCACAATCTTCAAAGGTGTAGGAATAGAATTAAAAGGGAACTCGGAAGTGGGTGCTTTAATATGAAATATAGTAGGTAATACATGTCAATCTTCCATTCTAAGTCTGTACCTCACAGCCATATACCAATTTACGGCGCCTACAATTTTACATCTGTCCTTTTCTAAAAGCTGCAAGGAGATCTTCCACCTGCCTTCCGGAATTCCGGGCGGGAAAAGGCTACTTTCTGGTAACCAATTCTTGAATTGATATCTGACCTTCATCGATATTTAGATACCATCGGACAAAGATTTTACAAACTTACTCCCACTTGGACTGGCCACGTTAGCGACGGTTTTATGTGATCGCGACACATTCCAATTACGTCAAAGTACCGCATTCTCATGGCATCCCTTAATGTGGCGTTAAATTGCAGGATGTCCAGACGATATCGGTTGCTCAACAATTTATAGCCCTTCAACATGCCCTAAAAGCGATCGTAAGGAAAGTTGGGGCGCAAACTCTCACCAAATCATGTTCCGAAATTTTACGTTTCAAAGTGCATGTTGCATTAAACGTTGCCGTGGTTCTGTTGTACTTGTAATTCAAAATGGCGAGGTCTACTAGTGAGGGATCGAAATATTCGAGTTCCATACGTTCGTGTATCACCTGGTAGTCGAGTTGCTGAAAAAGTTAAAGAGTCGTGGTCCTTGTTCCGTCGTTGAGTGTGTCTTACAAAGGATTTCGCCTGGACGAAGAGTGGAAGAATTGAAACTATGCGGAGCAGCATCGCTAATACTAGGCGACCACCTGCCGTGACGAGTGTTAAATAGTCCTCGCCTACCCGCGGTAATGATTTTTAAATTCGAATTTAATAGCTCTAATTTGCAAGGACAATCGGTTACATTCTTTTATTTGTCGTTCATCGCCTAGAACGACCTCGGTAAAAAACACATTACAATCGTGATGGGGGTGTACTCTGCACACGCATGGAGATTGACAGTGATTAATTTTTAGCGAATGCCACGCCCCCTTGACCTTTGTGACTTGTGAGTTGAGCGTGATAGAAGAAATGTTAACGAAGTGGGGCATACACGAAAACGCGGAGGCACAGAATCCCAGAGACGCAGAAGCGCAGAGGAGGTGTAAATAAATCAAAAACTTTCAAACAAAACAGGTTGGATTAAGGAGTGAGGAGACGTGAATGGGACAAGCATTCGAGAAGTTAGAAGTGCGAGAAGAAAAGACGGCGGGAAAGAAGAATAAATCAAGCGTGAATATTGAGTGAGGGAGTGTGACAAGAACAGAAGTGTTAGCAGGTCGCGATAGCACTGCGGGAGAGGTTTCAGGGTGATATTAAATTAAGAACAAGATATAAAAAATTTCAGAGTATCGTGAAGAAAGTATGAAGGTGAGGAGTCGTCAAGGTGTGAGAAACCTGTAGAGAAGGAAGGGACATGAAGAGGAAGTCATGAAGTGGTAAAGGATGTACGAAGTTCACTTAATAGACGGGCGATAGAAGTGTCTAGGATGAACGACGAACGTTCGAAGGAGAGACACTCTCCTTTAGGACTGTTGAAGAACTTATGGATGGACAGAAGAACTGTAAAAGGTTAGCCTTATGGTCACTTTCCTTAAGACGCTTAAAGCCTCCAAGTGCAAATTAAAGATTCTTGAAGCATCTAAAATTTAATACATCTCATTTTAAGCCTGTACCTTACTGCCATATACCAATTTGCGGTGATTGCAATCTGACAGCTGTCCTTTTCTAACAGTTTCTCAGTGAGGAAATTTGGTGCGCAAACACTCACCAAATCACGATCCGATATTCCACGGTTAAGAAGGGCCGTTATATTAAACGCTGCCGTGGTTCTGTTGTACTTGTAATTCAAAATGGTGACGTCTAGGGATCGAAGTATTCGTCCTCCAGACGTTCGCTTATCACGTCGTAGCGAGTCACGGTCGTCGTTGAGCGTGTCTTACGAAAGACTTCACCTGGCCGAAGAGTGCAATTATTAAAACTTTTTGAAGCATCATCGCTAATACTAGGCCGTAACGAGTGTTAAATAATCACTGCCTATTTGTAGTAGGTAATGATTTTTAAATTCGAATTTAATGGCTCTAATTTTCAAGCACAATAATTCACATTCTAATCTTCTTTTATGATCTTTTATTTGTCGTGCATCGCCTAGAACGATCTTGCACCGCAAAACGAAGCACATTATAATCATGGATGGAACCATCCAAAACTTCTGTATTAGAAGAATATTCTCCTAATTCTCTCAGGATCTTTGGCTACCAGGAGAACAGTTATTTAATTATTGATGAGCCTTTGAAACCCTTTACACGTGTTGAGGGTCTATCTAGATCCCGTCATTGGTCGCTAAGGGTTTGTGAGAGCCTACAAATGATTTTTGACGCATGTTAAACCTTATAATCAATTAAAAGGCGCCACGGTCCACCAATGCTTTTAAAAGGTCTTCAAGAGTTTAGAGGTTTGAGAGCGCCCTTAAAACGTTTCTAGAGCTTCACAAGATTCACAAAGTGTCACACCCAAAAATGTTGTTTTTAAAGGTTCTTAAGGTCTGAAAGGCAGCTGAAGGTGCTCAAAGCTTCTACAAGACCCTTACAGTGGCTTCGAGGCTTTTAAAACGTTTCGGAGTCGGAATTACGTTGACCTTGTCAACTTCATAGTGCAGTTTAACACATGAAATCGATTACAGACTCAGGCCCCAAGGGCGCTCAAAGGCTTTTAACCGCAAAGCTCTTAGTGGGTGACTTACCTACTCTTAAAAACTCATAAAACCGGTCCTCTCGTAACATTCTTCTTGAAAAACATTTAGTGCTAGAACTCTCATGGTAATTTAGAGACAAATGGGGCTCAAAATGCTTTTTCTCCAGATTACCAGCTGCCTTTCGAGCATATAACAAGTTTGAAGAACCTTTACGATTCTCGAAGAGCCTTTAATAATTTTTAAGTTAATTAACGCCCGAACCTTGAAAAGCCTTTAAGACCCTTTGCAAGTTTTAAGGGTATCAAAGTACATTTAAGGGACTATCAAGCCCTCCGTTTTGCTGAAGATCCTCTCTCTGCTGGGGATATTTACCACACGGACTTCCCCCCCCCCTCCCCCAGTAACACATTCTTCTTGAAAAACATTAAGTGTTATCCCTCTCATGATAATTTTGAGACAAATGGGCCTCAAGATCCTTTCTCTCCAGATTCCCAGCTGCCTTTCGAGTATATACGATTCTCGAAGAGCCTTTAATAATTTTTAAGTTAATTAACGCCCGAACCTTGAAAAGCCTTTAAGACCCTTTGCAAGTTTTAAGGGTATCAAAGTACATTTAAGGGACTATCAAGCCCTCCGTTTTGCTGAAGATCCTCTCTCTGCTGGGGATATTTACCACACGGACTTCCCCCCCCCCTCCCCCAGTAACACATTCTTCTTGAAAAACATTAAGTGTTATCCCTCTCATGATAATTTTGAGACAAATGGGCCTCAAGATCCTTTCTCTCCAGATTCCCAGCTGCCTTTCGAGTATATACGATTCTCGAAGAGCCTTTAATAATTTTTAAGTTAATTAACGCCCGAACCTTGAAAAGCCTTTAAGACCCTTTGCAAGTTATAAGGGTATCATAGTGCATTTAAGGGACTATCAAGCCCTCCGTTTTCTGAGGATGCTCTCTCTGCTGGGGGTATTCCATACCTCACGCCCCCCCCTCCCCCAGTATCACATTTTTCTTGAAAAACATTAAGTGTTAGCACTCTCATGATAATTTAGAGACAAACGGACCTCAAGATGCTTTCTCTCCAGATTCCCAGCTGCCTTTCGAGCACATACCAGGTTTTAAGATTCTCGAAGAGCCTTTAATAATTTTTAAGTTAATTAACGCCCGAACCTTGAAAAGCCTTTAAGACCCTTGGCAAGTTTTAAGGGTATCAAAGTGCATTTAAGGGACTATCAAGCCCTCCGTTTTGCTGAGGATCCTCTCTCTGCTGGGGATATTTACCTCACGGCCCTCCCCACCAGTAACACATTCTTCTTAAAAATCATTTAGTGTTAGCACTCTCATGATAATTTAAAGACAAATGATCCTCAAGATGCTTTCTCTCCAGATTCCCAGCTGCCTTTCGAGCATATAACAAGTTTAAGAACCTTTACGATTCTCGAAGAGCCTTTAATAATTTTTAAGTTAATTAACGCCCGAACCTTGAAAAGCCTTTAAGACCCTTTGCAAGTTTTAAGGGTATCAAAGTGCATTTAAGGGACTATCAAGCCCTCCGTTTTGCTGAGGATCCTCTCTTTGCTGGGGATATTTACCTCACGGACCCCCCCCCCTCCCAGTAACACATTCTTCTTGAAAATCATTTAGTGTTAGCACTCTCATGATAATTTAGAGACAAATGGGCCTCAAGATGTTTTCTCTCCAGATTCCCAGCTGCCTTTCGAGCACATACCAGGTTTTAAGGTTCTTGAGGGCCTTTAATAATTTTTCCTGAACCTTGAAAAGCCTTTAAAACCCTTTGCAAGTTTTAAGGGTATCAAAGTTCATTTAAGGGACTATCAAGCCCTCCTCTTTACTCTCATGATAATTTAGAGACAAATGGGCCTCAAGATGCTTTCTCTCCAGATTCCCAGCTGCTTTTCGAGCATATAACAGGTTTTAAGAACCTTTAAGGTTCTTGAAGGGACTTTAATAATTTTTAAGTTAATTAACGCTCGAACCTTGGAAAGCCTTTAAAATTTTAAGGGTATCAAAGTGCATTTAAGGGACTATCAAGCTCTCCTGTTTGCTGAAGATCATCTCTCTCCTGGGGATATTCCATACCTCAACCCCCCCCCCCCTCAGTAACACATTCTTCTTGAAAAACATTAAGTGTTAGAACTCTATTCTATTTTTCTCTGACTTTTGCCCCTTTGCTACAAAGGTTCTTTTGAGAACCTTTCAATTGTTTTTTTAGTCTTTAAAGTTTTAATTAGTCTTAAAAAACATATGGAACTTTAATAGTTTTTGTTTTTATGAGCTTCCATGACTCACCAAACGTTTTCTTTGCAGGGATCTGTAATAGTCTATGAAGCCTATTACTAACTTGTAAAACCTGTAACCGACCTTTTGTGAATATCAGCCTTTAATACCTTTACAAGTTTTAAGACCATTTTTGTGCATTTAAGGGCTTTTGAAGAATCCTTTAAACTTCTTTTTCCTTTGAACGTCTGGTCTCTAAGTACTTTAGTGAGAGGACCATTACAGTCCGTACCTTTAACATTACTAATTTTTCCTTTTTTTGAGCATTGAGGAGTTACAAAAGGTGGTTTTCAAAAGGCTCCAAGGGAAACCTGTAGAGATTTAGCCTATCAGAATATATGAAATTCTGATCTTGAAAGGTCCCAAATTGTTCAAAATTAATTTCGCATTTTGTTGCAGATTCATTTATGCCGATTCAAATGGAGCTGTCGAACTGGTGAGTCATCAAATATTTTATTAAAATTTTCTTGCTAATGCCTTTCGAATAAGACTTTGACTTACTGGCACAATTAACATTATCTGGCGATTAAAGTAAAATTTCAAATTTCCCGGGACAGGGTCGCAATAAATTTGAGCGCCTCATCTGTGACATCATAATCCACTTACTCGTAAGCTTACTTAAATGGAAAACATCGCCTTCTTTCCGTTCCGTTAAATTTAATCCTCGCGTTCTAAGCGGAAAACAAAACGCCAGAGTTTACAAGAAATTACTTTCGCAAAATAAACTACGCATTTTGGGTTTTCTCGGCCTTTTGATTCCCGCAAATTGGCGAAAGCGTAAACAAGTACTTTCCGTTTGGCGGGGGTAGTTCCATTTCGGCCGCGGATTCGTTTTTTTCGAGTCCCTTCTATTCGTATTAGATTAGAATAGGAAACGGCCTCATAACGAAAAGGTTGCTTGTTTACGAGGAGCGGCGCCAAAAACTTGATGCCCGACAGTACAAACACCGTAATCCTTTTCAGTCCCCTTTTTATCAACGTCGCAGGAACTTTCAAAGGAAAATTACGCGCTCGGATGGCACGACTCGCGCTGGATTTCACTTGATAAAATGGAAGACGCTTTCTTAATAGCCTCACTGTGTCATCCGAGCTTGATTTACTCTCTCGCGCTCATTTTTCGAGTTACTCAAATGTTCTTGCGACACGCGGGGTTTTCTATGCATGAAATTAAACACCCTCGAAAAATCAAGGGCGCGTTTCAGAATCCGAAAGGCATCCTCTTAACATTCACCTTTTAGGAGAAATAGTCCGAGTGCTAATTATTAATAGTTAGCACGATACTTGTAACCTGTAAGCTGTAATTGTAATTTTTGAACTAGTAGCCCAATCTTGGAACTGTTTGAAATTATGGATTCTACAGGCCACATTCTATAAGAAAATTTTTTTCCGGGTCAATCTGAGACAATTTTTTCTTCGGGGCTCAAAAAAAAGCAGTGTATAACCTTCCTTTTTTACCAAAAATCGACTGCACCAAAATTTCTCGGGAAAACACTTTTTCTTATTAATTTTGGTGCGTAGAATCCAATACAATTCGTACTTTTTCGATCAGACTTCTCAATCAAAAGTTATAGACTAGAAACCAATTTCGAAAGAAAATTCAAAGGGCTGTAACCTTTGAACTAGTAGCCCAATCTTGGAACTGTTTGAAATTATGGATTCTACAGGCCACATTCTATAAGAAAATTTTTTTCCGGGTCGATCTGAGACAATTTCTTTTTTCGGGGCTCAAAAAAAGGCAGTGTATAACCTTCCTTTTTTACCAAAAATCGACTACACCAAAATTTCTCGGGAAAACACTTTTTCTTATTAATTTGGGTGTGTAGAATCCAAATCAATTCGTACTTTTTCGATCAGACTTCTCAATCAAAAGTTATAGACTAGAAACCAATTTCGAAAAAAAATTCAAAGGGCTGTAACTTTTGAACTAGTAGCCCAATCTTGGAACTGTTTGAAATTATGGATTCTACAGGCCACATTCTATAAGAAAATTTTTTTCCGGGTCGATCTGAGACAACTTTTTTTTGCGGCTCAAAAAAAAGGCAGTCTATAACCTTCCTTTTTTACCAAAAATCGACTACACCAAAATTTCTCGGGAAAACATTTTTTCTTATTAATTTGGGTGCGTAGAATCCTAATCAATTCGTACTTTTTCGATCGGACTTCCCAATTAAAGGTTATAGACTGCGAGTAGAAACCAATTTCGAAAATAAATTCAAAGGGCTGTAACTTTTGAACTAGTAGCTCAATCTTGGAACTGTTTGAAATTATGGATTCTACAGGCCACATTCTATAAGAAAATTTTTTTTCCGGGTCGATCTGAGACAATTTTTTTTTCGGGACTCAAAAAAAGGCAGTGTATAAACCTTCCTTTTTTACCAAAAAATCGACTACACCAAAATTTCTCGGAAAAACACTTTTTCTGATTAATTTGGGTGCGTAGAATCCAAATCAATTCGTACTTTTTCGATCAGACTTCTCAATCAAAAGTTATAGACTAGAAACCAATTTCGAAAAAAATTCAAAGGGCTGTAACTTTTGAACTAGTAGCCCAATATTGGAACTGTTTGAAATTATGGATTCTACAGGCCACATTCTATAAGAAAATGTTTTTTCCCGCGGTCGATCTGAGACTAGGGAATGCAATACCGGGATCGGGGGATCCCGAAATACCGGGATCCCGCAGCATTTTTGCGGGATTAATCCCGCACATAAATGGAGCGGGATCCCGCGGGATTTGCGGGACTGAGGAATTTGTCGACCAAGGGAACGACTCTGTTTGCTTTGTTAATGAAACGCATAACGGAGAAATTATTTTTTATATAATTCTTAAACTTTTTTGTTAAAAATGTACTATGATTTTTGAGGCACTTTAGAAGTTCGCCTTTTTGTGCTTTACAGGTGAGGTTTTTTGGAGTTCTAAGTTAGGCTGAAGGTACTTTTTTGTTGAATATTGTGATAATTAGCGATTTATTTTAATACAGAAGTTAACTGCACAAAATTGCTTAATTGCCAATTTATTTAAAATTTTGCGGGATTCCGCAAATACCGGGCGTCCCGCGGGATTAACATCTAAGGATCCCGCAAATACCGGGATTGAGATTTTGCTGCGGGGTTGCATTCCCTAGCTGTAAAGGATCGAAAGCAGTACAGTAACGGTGGGGGGCACCTCTACACGCACATACAGATTGATCATGATCGACCTAAAGGTTTACGTAAATCGCCCGATTTTGAAGAGCACTCCTTTTTTTGTCATTCAATTCAACCTCTATCGAACTAAGATTTGACACGGTACGCGGACCCCTACCTCCTCCGAGGACTATGATATGCCCCCTAGGAAACTAGGAATCGATACTGACGCTTTTGAGAGTAGACAAACGTAGTTACGGAGGGAGGACTATGATATGCCCCCTAGGAAACTAGGAATCGATACTGACGCTTTTGAGAGTAGACAAACGTAGTTACGGAGGGTTTCGGGGGTATGGGGGCAATACCCCCAGCAAACTAGTGCTCGATCTTTCCTTCTCTATTATCTCTACCACCCTCATGGAGATATGTTGCAAACACTAACCGAGTATTCGTATACCTCCGGACCCCCCAGACCCCGCGGTATTGTTTCCCACAAGAGAGTTCGATCTTGCAAACTTTCATTATGGTTTTTGAGAGTAGAAAGTGAAATATAGTAAAGGGGGTCTGGGGGGTTTTGAATACCCCTCAGAAATACCCCCAGTAAACTAGTACTCGATATTTTCTTCTCTAATCGAAGGTATTGGGGGGCCATTCCATATCCCCCAGACCCCCCTGGTGCTGCTTTCCTACTGCCCGGCCTTGAAAATTTTCACTACGGTTTTTGGGAGTAGGCAGTCCGATATGGTACCGGGGCCAGCCAACTAGTTCTCGATACTTTTTCTCTGTTGTCTCTAGCAATAGTGTGGCAGACTTTGGCAAACATTAATCGAGTGCTCGTAATACCCCCCAGACACCC
>NW_022170878.1:8366339-8464077 GCF_008802855.1 Photinus pyralis
CCCCCCCCCCCAAACTCAGGCCCCCAATATTAAATTTTTCCACATCAGCGCTCTATTTTGAAAACATTCATTATGGTTTTTGGTAGTACATCGTCAAACATAGTACCGGGAATAGCCCCCAACAGCACCTCCAGTAAACTACTAAGTACTCGATACCAGCAGTACCCCATATTTCTTTCTATAGTATCTTTAAACTGTACTAGGGGGTATTCCATACCCCCCAGATCCCCCCCCGCACTGTCTTTCCACAAGCGCGTCTTTGTCAAACAGCAGTCGATAGTTCGTATTACTGGGGCAGGGGGGGTATTCCACTAGACCCCCATTATGATGTATTCCTATAGGAGCGCTGGGTCTTAAATTGTTTTTGGGAGTATATAGTCGAATATAGTACCGGGGTGTGTACTTTGATATGGAACCTCCCAGCGATAATAATAATAATAAATATCTCTACGGGATCAAGGTTCTTAATTTAATACTTTCGTCACGAACAAAGTTTTCTTTTAGATATACGAATGTAGCACCGGAGGATAGGGTAGCGAAGCGGGAGGGGGATGTCGAATATACACACGTCCACAGCAAAACAAGGTTCAATCTATTATCCCAAGCACTCTCCCGGTAGTCTTTGGGAAAGGGTCAAAGTTGGACTCTTCCCGTTCTATATTCTACTATTCTTTCTCAAAAACTCATGTGGTGTGTTGTTTCTCAACCTCAACCTTTCATCAACTCTTGAAATGAATTGATTTATAACAGTAAAACTATTATTTAGTCACTCACATATACACGATTTATAAAAGCGCGAACTATTTATCACTTCGGCGTTGAAAATGGAACTGTCCTGAAACGCGATTCGATTTCCTTATATAGCAAACTCAGCTGTTCTCGAGTGCTACAGGAGACTTCTGGAGCTTCTAGGATGCTCTGGAATAAACACGTCATATTTCCCGAAAAGTTTGCGTCATATCCGCCTCCGTGCTTTATTGCCGATGAATGTTAGCTACACGTAATTCTAGTAAGTGTAGAAATGTACACGATCAATGGCTCCTAACTGGATAGTCGAAGAAGTAGCTCCCATAAATTAGCCGCGCGCTTTCAACCATTCGGCCCAAGTCCCCGCTTTAAGATTTACACTCTACTTTTCCAGCACTTTCCTGCATTAACACGCCAAGATACATCGCTCCATTACGTCCGGCGCTAATTTTCGGTGGACAATTCAATTAAGGAAAACACTAAAATTGGTTTTTCTTTCCGCGTGACTTGTTGCGCCTCATGTCAGGTAGATCGATAATTCGCGGAGACTGCTGTGCCGTGAATTATTCGCCCCTTTTTCTGTACCTTGGTCGTTTTCGTAACAAGTTTATTACTAATGGTGGTCTGTCCGTCGTTCCGCTCGGAGTGCATTTAAATGTCGCCTGTTACCGGCGTGATTACGATTTATTACCCACAGGCGGAGGTCTGTGCATAATTTACCATACGTGCTCGCTTTACTGTGGTTGAACTGAATATTCTAGCGCTTTCCGAGGCGAAACTCGCCGTTTCGTGTTCATTAAATACGACGGTGACGTTTACGAGAAGTTTATTTTAAAGCTTGGTCGCGATTGTCCATCAACCGTAATCGCGAGAGACGTCACTAATTTAATTACGAATTCCGTCTTCAAGCAACAACTCTACTTACATCAAACCGTGGAGAAATCCGTCTAATTGCCGTCTTCCGATTGTGCGGAAATTTATGAAATGAAATTTAAAGCGCGCGACAGAGAAATCCAACGTTAATCTGTTACATTAAGGATTATCATCCGCGATAGCATTATGCAAAATGAGTTATTCCCCGCGCGGCGGATTCGCTTCATCTTAATCTCTCGGCATATATAAAAGGCACACGGATCCAATTTTCTTAACCACCCGACGTTATTACATTTTAAATCCTCTGGCTTCATTGTTACGAATTTTTTCGCAGGATTAGTTGAAGAAGGTTTTTATATACCTTCGCACGCTGCGCTACCCGGAGGATAATAAAGAACGGCGAACATGTCTAACAATGGAGAGATGAATTCGTTCTTCCAGTAACGTGTTTCGAAAAAGTTGTCGGGAGAATTAATCCCCACAATGAGATTACGAGTTGTATTTAAAGGCTCCGAAGTTGATTTCCCGATCTGCCCGAGCTCGAAGGGCAAGACGAACCGAATAGAGATTTATTAAATACACACTACTAATCTAAACAAATCGAACCGTAATTGGAAAACGAAGTGCATCCAGACGCCACCAACCCGTACGAGAATCGTCGAGGTCGTTCTATCGCGTTTGATTATCCAGGGGCCGAATTACTTCGTTCTCAGATTGGATAGGGGAATTAGCGAGAAATACTTTCGAGGGGTGTTTTTCTCTGAAACCAGAGCGGCATTTCCAATTCCTCGATATTTAGATGCTACCAACCTGTACGAACATCTTGCGCTTAATAAATTTCCGAGAGACCTCACTTTCATACGGGAACTGTAATTACATTTTTCACTGTATCTCATTCCATAACTTCAATTATAAGATATGATACTGTAGGGACTTCGTCTACAAGATCATTGTCACTATTATCAGTATACAGAGGGGCGCATCATCGATGTTGCAACTTTTGCCGGGGGTCGATTTGGTTAATATTCAATATGCTACCTGAGTGTTGTACTATTGTGGTTAATTTCAGGACAAGGGCGAATACTACATGGAGTTACACACTCGATGTGGTAGAATAATTTTGCTTGTACGAAAATTCAAATGTAAAATTTATTGTCTTTCCGACTCCTGAAAATTGTTTGTGTTGAGAGCACAAATAAATACGGATTTGTTAAATGTATTTACAGGCAGATTCTCCCCTTAGTTCTGGCACAAAGTCTTTTTTAAAATAAAAATTTATCCAGGCCCATATAATAATAATAATAATAATAAATAACACACCACGTTATCACAACCCACTCGTATACAACCCAAACGCAAAGCCAAAGAAACACACAGAAATTATTATAATGATATTTTTGTTTTGTTTTCTTCTTTCCTGATAGCGTTGACTATTGTGGCCATTAATAGCTATGTTGGTAAGTATGAATTACGTACTATCCCTAGATTTCCAATGTGAGTGTGCGAATATTTATTTTATTTTTTAATTTTTATTTTTCTTTAGAACCCTACATAACTGCACTAGACACAGACACAGACACTAATCGTTACTTGATTTTAATCCGTGCGATTAGTTAACCAGGCTAGACCTGAGTTCTCACAAGAAACACCGACAATAAATAATAAAGTTACACGCTCTAGCACAGTTAAAAAACACATAACTCCTTCTTCACAGAAACACACCACGTTATCACAATTGGCACTTCGTGTATTAGGAGCTGAAACACCTCATCGCACATTATAACCTCCTGATACCAAATTGGAAAAGATTTTAAACGAAATTTGGCTTCGAAATATTTTTGTGGGTGATGGAAGAATACCTCCTCGACTATTATGTTCTCCTGGTAGCCAGACAAATTTTTAAAATAATTTTCTTATTGGCACTTTGTGTATTAGGAGCTGAAACACCTCCTCGCACATTATAACCTCCTGATACCAAATTGGAAAAGGTTTAAAACGAAATTTGTCTTCGAAATACTGTTGTGGGTGATGGGAAGAGAGCTCCTCGACTATTATGTTCCCCTGGTAGCCAGACAAAATTTTACAATAATTTTCTGATTGGCACTTCGTGTATTAGGAGCTTAAACACCTCCTCGCACATTATAACCTCCTGATACCAAATTGGAAAAGATTTAAAACGAAATTTGGCTTCGAAATATTTTTGTGCGAAATGAGAAAAGACCTCCTCGACTATTAAGTTCTCCTGGTAGCCAGACAAAATTTCACAATAATTTTCTGATTGGCACTTCGTGAATTAGGAGCTTAAACACCTCCTCGCACATTATAACCTCCTGATACCAAATTGGAAAGGATTTAAAACGGAATTGGGCTTCTAAATACTTTTGTGGGTGATGGGAAAAGGCCTCCTCGACTATTACGTTCCCCTGGTATCCAGGCAAAATTTTAAAAGAATTTTCTGATTGTCCCCTCGTGTATTTGGAGCTTAGACACCTCCTCGAACATTATAACCTCCTGATACCAAATTGGAAAAGATTTAAAACGAAATTTGGCTTCGAAATATTTTTGTGGGTGATGGGAAAAGACCTCCTCGACTATTATGTTCTCCTGGTAGCCAGACAAAATTTTACAAAATTTTCTGAATTGGCACTTCGTGTATTAGGAGCTGAAACACCTCCTCGCACATTATAACGTCCTGATACCAAATTGGAAAGGATTTAAAACGGAATTGGGCTTCTAAATACTTTTGTGGGTGATGGGAAAAGGCCTCCTCGACTATTACGTTCCCCTGGTATCCAGGCAAAATTTTAAAAGAATTTTCTGATTGTCCCCTCGTGTATTTGGAGCTTAGACACCTCCTCGAACATTATAACCTCCTGATACCAAATTGGAAAAGATTTAAAACGAAATTTGGCTTCGAAATATTTTTGTGGGTGATGGGAAAAGACCTCCTCGACTATGATGTTCTCCTGATAGCCAGACAAAATTTTACAAAAATTTTCTGAATGGCACTTCGTGTATTTGGAGCTGAAACACCTCCTCGAGTATTATAACGTCCTGATACCAAATTGGAAAAGATTTAAAACGGAATTGGGCTTCTAAATACTTTTGTGGGTGATGGGAAAAGGCCTCCTCGACTATTACGTTCCCCTGGTATCCAGACAAAATTTTACAAGAATTTTCTGATTGACCCCTCGTGTATTTGGAGCTTAGACACCTCCTCGAACATTATAACCTCCTGATACCAAATTGGAAAAGATTTAAAACGAAATTTGGCTTCGAAATATTTTTGTGGGTGATGGGAAAAGACCTCCTCGACTATGATGTTCTCCTGATAGCCAGACAAAATTTTACAAAAATTTTCTGAATGGCACTTCGTGTATTTGGAGCTGAAACACCTCCTCGAGTATTATAACGTCCTGATACCAAATTGGAAAAGATTTAAAACGAAATTTGGCTTCGAAATATTTTTGTGGTTTTTGGGAAAAGACCTCCACCACGATTATGTTCTCCTGGTAGCCAGAAAAAATTTTACAACAATTTTCTAATTGGCACTTCGTGTATTAGGAGCTGAAACACCTCCTCGCAAATTATAACCTCCTGATACCAAATTGGAAAAGATTTAAAACGAAATTTGGCTTCGAAATATTTTTGTGGGTGATGGGAAAAGACCTCCTCGACTATTAAGTTCTCCTGGTAGCCAGACAAAATTTTACAATAATTTTCTGATTGGCACTTCGTGTATTAGGAGCTTAAACACCTCCTCGCACATTATAACCTCCTGATACCAAATTGGAAAGGATTTAAAACGGAATTGGGCTTCTAAATACTTTTGTGGGTGATGGGAAAAGGCCTCCTCGACTATTACGTTCCCCTGGTATCCAGACAAAATTTTAAAGAATTTTCTGATTGACCCCTCGTGTATTTGGAGCTTAGACACCTCCTCGAACATTATAACCTCCTGATACCAAATTGGAAAAGATTTAAAACGAAACTTCAAATGATGGAAAAGATTTAAAACGAAATTTGGCTTCGAAATATTTTTGTGGGTGATGGGAAAAGGCCTCCTCGACTATTACGTTCCCCTGGGCAAAATTTTAAAAGAATTTTCTGATTGTCCCCTCGTGTATTTGGAGCTTAGACACCTCCTCGAACATTATAACCTCCTGATACCAAATTGGAAAAGATTTAAAACGAAATTTGGCTTCAAAATATTTTTATGGGTGGTGGGAAAAGACCTCCTCGACTATTATGTTCTCCTGGTAGGCAGACAAAATTTTACAATAATTTTCTGAATGGCACTTCGTGTATTAGGAGCTGAAACACCTCCTCGCAAATTATAACCTCCTGATACCAAATTGGAAAAGATTTAAAACGAAATTTGGCTTCGAAATATTTTTGTGGGTTATGGGAAAAGACCTCCTCGACTATTATGTTCTCCTGGTAGCCAGTCAAAATTTTACAATAATTTTCTGATTGGCACTTCGTGTATTAGGAGCTTAAACACCTCCTCGCACATTATAACCTCCTGATACCAAATTGGAAAGGATTTAAAACGGAATTGGGCTTCTAAATATTTTTGTGGGTGATGGGAAAAGGCCTCCTCGACTATTACGTTCCCCTGGTATCCAGACAAAATTTTAAAAGAATTTTCTGATTGTCCCCTCGTGTATTTGGAGCTTAAACACCTCCTCGAACATTATAACCTCCTGATACCAAATTGGAAAAGATTTAAAACGAAATTTGGCTTCGAAATATTTTTGTGGGTGATGGGAGAAGACCCCCTCGACTATGATGTTCTCCTGATAGCCAGACAAAATTTTACAAGAATTTTCTGAATGGCACTTCGTGTATTTGAAGGTGAAACACCTCCTCGAGCATTATAACGTCCTGATACCAAATTGGAAAAGATTTAAAACGAAATTTAGCTTCGACATATTTTTGTGGGTGATGGGAAAAGACCTCCTCAACTATTATGTTCTCCTGGTAGCCAGACAAAATTTTAAAATAATTTTCTGATTGGCACTTCGTGTATTAGAAACTGAAACATCTCCTCGCACATTATAACCTCCTGATACCAAATTGGAAAAGATTTAACCCGAAATTTGGTTTCGAAATATTTTTGTGGGTGATGGGAAAAGACCTCCTCGACTATTATGTTCTCCTGGTAGCCAGACAAAATTTTAAAATAATTTTCTGATTGGCACTTCGTGTATTAGAAACTGAAACATCTCCTCGCACATTATAACCTCCTGATACCAAATTGTAAAAGATTTAAAACGAAATTTGGCTTCAAAATATTTTTGTGGGTAATGGAAAAAGACCTCCTCGACTATTATGTTCTCCTGGTAGCCAGACAAAATTTTACAATAATTTGCTGAATGGCACTTCGTGTACTAGGAGCTGAAACACCTCCTCGCACATTATAACCTCCTGATACCAAATTGGAAAAATTTAAAACGAAATTTGGCTTCGAAATATTTTTGTGGGTGATGGGAAAAGACCTCCTCGACTATTATGTTCTCCTGGTAGCCAGACAAAATTTTAAAATAATTTTCTGATTGGCACTTCGTGTATTAGGAGCTGAAACACCTCCTCGCACATTATAACCTCCTGATACCAAATTGTAAAAGATTTAAAACGAAATTTGGCTTCAAAATATTTTTGTGGGTAATGGAAAAAGACCTCCTCGACTATTATGTTCTCCTGGTAGCCAGACAAAATTTTACAATAATTTGCTGAATGGCACTTCGTGTATTAGGAGCTGAAACACCTCCTCGCACATTATAACCTCCTGATACCAAATTGGAAAAATTTAAAACGAAATTTGGCTTCGAAATATTTTTGTGGGTGATGGGAAAAGACCACCCTTAACTCAACCAACCACACAGACAAAACTTCCAGAACAAACAAACGCAATAAATACAAGTAACGCAACATGCATCGAAACGGCAGAAGTGGGCCTGGGCGGATAGACGGACGGACGGTCAAATCGCAAACAATACCACATTTTTTTAATTCTTAAAAAATGCGCTAGAACTATATACCTACCAATGAGAACATGGGAGAAGGTCCTGTATGAGGAACAAGAAGCACAAGTCCAGCTAATGGAGGAGCACGATTACTCGCCACCCCCCATGATAGAAAAAAAGTGATGGAGATACTAGGAAGACTGATAAAAGGGAAAATGCCAGGGTGGGATAGGGTCCAGGCCGAATTGCTACAATACGCATCAGAATGGTTAAAAAGGGCCTACATGAATTAATTCAGGAGATATGGACCAGGAACTTGGTCCCCATCCGAAAAGTCAGATACCCACAAGGAACAGACGATTACATGAGAATCTCGAGACGAGCACTGGCGGTGGAGGAAAAATCAGACATAAGCACAAGCAGCCAAGAGGGCGAGGAGGAAACAGAAAGGGAGGAAGGGATAGGACAACAATAAGGAAGGGAGAAACAAGAAAGAAGGAAACGAGATCAAAGAATGGAGGCATGGGAAACTAGTGAAACACCGGGGAGAGCTACCACCAGGAAACAGAGTTCACTCTAATGCAGATATTCCAGTGGCGTAGCTGAGACCGTATCCTTTCGGGTCGGGCAACGCCCAGGTAGCCCCCCTCCCACAACCACTAAATCCACCACATTGTTTGGCCCAGCGTAATGGAAACAAGAGAATTGGAAGCGAAACGTTAGATTTTCTGCAATTTTCATATCCTGAATCTTGAATTTAGGAGTTGGGAACCAAGGTTCTTAATTTCTCTCAAATTTTAGAGGAAATGGTAACGGCAGTGGCGTAACTACAATGCGTCTAGGGTACGCAATGAGAGCGGACCCCCGACCTAAAGGGGTCCCGGCAAAAATTTAATTCGTTTATAAACAATTCTTTATAAAATTAAAAATTTCCGCAACTCCTTCAGCGTTATGCTTTTATTAATTATTTACATATTTTGCGCTACTTAAAGGGATAAAACGTTCGGGAAAAGGTGTAACGCAAATTCTGACTAATATTTTATATACGAGGGGCAATGCACATGCTTTCTTTTACAGTGTACCTTACTATGCACAATTTTTGGCTGATTATTTATAGTATTTTAAAACGTTATTTTTATTGTATTCACTTTCCTTCGCAACTAGGTTGAGACCCCGTTCTTTTCAGTAAAGGATGCCCTGTTCGGCGTCACCCTTCCTGGGAAGAGATAACCTTCACCCCCTATTCCGCAGTGCGCTGGCATCCAGATCAAGATTAGTTTATTAGACTCTATCTAGAGTAATGCAATAATTTAGAATTCATGTCAAGAGAACAAAGTTTGTGAGGTGAACTACTTGCAACTCTGTGTTCCTGTTACATAGAATTCGAGATGGGAAATTTGTATCAAGAGAACGGGCTTGAGCTCAAAGAATCGCCTCTTTACAGGCTACGTTCTTCTGGTAACCAGAAGAAGAATTAGGAGCAGAAACACCTCCTCATACATTATGTTCTCCTGATGCAAGAGCTTGACCAAAGATATCGTGTTTGAACATTTCTTTTGGGCCTAGAAAAAGACATTTTCACAGATTATGTTCTCCTGGTTTTTTAGTAACAAATAATCAGTAATTTGGAAACAGAAACACCTCATCGCACAATTTATTCTCCTAATACAGAAGTTTAAACCAAGAAGACGTTTGTCTTGAACTTAACCTTGTACTTTTACGACATCCCAATTTAAAAAGAAAGATATCAAGAGGAGAGAGTTGAACCATAGATTTTGTGATTTCATAAAGGCTTATGATCCTGATAGCGAAAAGAGAAATTCGTATGACCCTCCATACACTTAAATCACGTTAGACCTCTCGAAGTTCACGAAACTCTTCTTGCATTTCTGTGGTCCTGATGTACAGTTCCTTATTTGCATTTTTCGTTTCTGATATTGAAAAGTTTTAATGTCCATGAACCTAGCAGAGTAAGGTCAGCAGAATACAATCAAACATATTGCATAATTAGGTGCTAATTAAGTGCCCTATTCCCTAATTAAATGCTCCCTTTTTTTTAATTATTACATGTTTTGCCAGGTTCATATGAACTCAGCAGAACACTACCTCAAAAAACCATGAAAATGAAAAGTGAACCAATTATAATTAGGTGCTAATTAAGTGCCCTATCCCTGAATTAAATGAACGTGTTTTGTCAGTTCTTTAAGGGTCTAAAGTGTCACTTTTTCTCCCAGAAGGATTAAAATGCAATGAGGGACGAAAAGTGACAGTACACAACATCTTTTTGAATTTGGGAGGCAGTAATTTCCTCATAACGTTCAGTTTATATGAACCTGGCAGAACAAGTAATAGTTGAGCATTTAATTCGGGGATAGGGCACTTAATTAGCACCTAATTATAATGGTTCACTTTTCATTTTCTTGGTTTCTCGAGGTAGTGCTCTGCTGAGTTCATATGCACCTGGCAGATCATATAATTTTAAAAAAAAAGGAGCTTTTCATTCGGGAGCAGAGCACTTAAATGGCACCTAATTAGCACCTAATTATAGTTAGTTCACTTTTCATTTTCTTGGGTTTTAAAGGTAGTGTTCTGCTGAGTTCATATGAACCTGGCAGAACATGTAATAATTTAAAAAAAAAGGAGCATTTAATTCGGGAATAGAGCACTTAATTAGCTCCTAATTAGCACCTAATTATAGTTGGTTCACTTTTCATTTTCTTGTGTTTTAAAGGTAGTGTTCTGCTGAGTTCATATAAACCTGGCAGGACATGTAATAATTAAAAAAAAAGGAGCATTTAATTCGAGGATAGGGCACTTAATTAGCACCTAATTATAATTAGTTCACTTTTCATTTTCTTGGTTTCTCGAGGTAGTGCTCTGCTGAGTTCATATGCACCTGGCAGAATATGTAATAATTTAAAAAAAAAGGAGCATTTAATTCGGGAATAGAGCACTTAATTAGCTCCTAATTAGCACCTAATTATAGTTGGTTCACTTTTCATTTTCTTGTGTTTTAAAGGTAGTGTTCTGCTGAGTTCATATGCACCTGGCAGGACATGTAATAATTAAAAAAAAAGGAGCATTTAATTCGGGAGCAGAGCACTTAAATGGCACCTAATTAGCACCTAATTATAGTTCACTTTTCATTTTCTTGCGTTTTAAAGGTAGTGTTCTGCTGAGTTCGTATGAACCTGGCAGAACATGTAATAATTTTTAAAAAAAGGAGCATTTAATTAGGAGATGGGGCACTTAATTAGCGCCTAATTATAATTAGTTCATTTTTCAGTTTCTTGGTTTCTCGAGGTAGTGCCCTGCCGAGTTCATGTGCACCTGCCAGAGCATGTAATAATTTATAAAAGAAGGAGCATTTAATTCGGTAATAGAGCACTTAATTAGCACCTAATTAGCACCTAATTATAGTTAGTTCACTTTTTATTTTCATGGGTTTTAAAGGTAGTGTTCTGCTAAGTTCATATGAACCTGGCAGAAAATGTAATAATTTTTAAAAAATGGAGCATTTAATTCGAGGATAGGGCACTTAATTAGCACCTAATTATAGTTATTTCACTTTTCATTTGTTTGGTTTTTTGAGGTAGTATTCTGCTGAGTTCATATCCATCTGGCAAAACATGTAATAATTTAAAAAAAAAGGAGCATTTAATTTGGGAATACCATTGGTTTGATCGACATGGGATTGGATTTCCACGCCATAGCTCTAAAAGCAGTTCCGGGCGAGGTATTCGGCACAAATCTAGGCAAAACAAAGGTATCTTCCTAGGCTAGCAGTGACGAGGAAGGTGAAGAGTCATCCTGACCTATTATAATCTCTTGTTAATACCTTCCTTTTGAACAGTGTTTGTATATTGACGAACTTCTAACCGTCCCACTACATATTTGCTTCCCAAAATTATTTCATCAGGCTCACAGGACCACAAGTTTTATCATATTGTCTTTAAATCGGGATCCAAGAAACGTAAAGCGCGATTGGTCGAAAAATCTCGAGATCATGATCGTTTCAATGCCTCGGTCTGTTCTTGGCTCGATTTAATTTCGATATCGGCACCTGTGCCCGGTGTAAATATTTATTGACCGACACCTACTCGTGAATTAAGTTCTCTCAATTTAACTTTCTCTTTCAAAAACTGTTCAAACGGCTCACAAAAACCCAAAAAGGCGTAAAGTTTGTTGTCAGACCACTTCTGAGAATTATATCCTCCTGTTACCAACCTGTCTACGAAACCTCTCTAAGAAAGAAGTGTGAAATATGTTCACAATCTCTTAGTTAACGTTTCATCATCCTTATAGGACGCCTCTAAAATAATTAGATACACGTCACGATTTCTTTATCTGAATCAGAAAACTTGGTAGGAGATCATGGTCACATTGGAGGTATATAGAGGAACCCATTACAATTTCTGCAATTTTTGTATGACGGTTTTAGTTCTTTTAACCTGGAGGGGCAACAGGAGCATGATCACTACTTAATGTGTACAGGGGAACATCGTCACCAATGATGTAACATTTCTTATCTTCGTTTTCTGCAGTTCAATAACAGAATTTGTGCTTAATATTGCTTTTCATTGCGTCTTTCAATTCACTTGAGAAGGGTTGCGGGCCCGGTCTTCAGTAGCAATCTGGAAACACGGCCAATTCTTTGAAACCCAGCCTGTTTCGCTGTCACCCTGAGACAACTTACACATCTAATCAATCACTGTCGCCGACCATGACAGCGAGACTAATTTAATTGTCTGTTTAATCAACATTCATTTTCGAACACGTCTCTACCACGTGCGAACGTGATTGATGGCGGAATTAACAAGGCGCTAGAAGTTAAGACAGCGGACGAAACGTCCACCTCGGCTCGATTTTTTATATTACATTTCGGAGATAAAAGAGTTTAGAAAAGCAATCTACTGTCGTAAAAAAACGAATCCGAATAATGGCATCGGTAAGGTCTCCTATACGGACCAATTCAGAAATAACATTTTCAATGATTGTTATACGAGAAATGAAACCGTAGAGTTTCTATCAACTAAGTTCTTTATTAAATTTTCGATTCTTCGAAGTTGACTGCTCGTACATGCCGTGCGCATTTTTCTCTAGCGAACCGTGAGGTTTCCTTGAGACGAAACGTGCAGTACTAGACTACTCTTTTGCTTTGGCATCGCGCCTAAAGGTTCTAAACGTTTCTGAAGCCACCGAAAACACTTGGGCACTGTTAATGCACCATTAAGGTTCACGAAACCCTTTTAAGGACTACACAAAAAAAACAGAATGGTAAACAAACTACTCGGCGTTAATACGAAAAAGAAGTGACGCAACATTTCTCTTGAGCCTAAAAAAGACATCCTTATAGATTATTTTCTCCTGGCACAAATTACGAGCAGAAACGCCTCCTCGTGCAACAGATCCCCTTGATACGCTAGTTCAAAGGAAACTAAGATGTTGGAGCTTTTCCCTTAAGCTTACCATATCTTATGCTTTCCTGGTAGCCAACACAGCTTATTCTCCTAATAAAAAGGTCGAAACGAATAGTGTTGAAGCGTTTCCCTTTTGCCTTATAGAATATTATCTCCAGGTAGCTGGATAAATTTTACAAGGTTTTCCTGATAGAAAGCTCACGAGCAGAAATACATCCTTTCACGATAATTTTTGAAATAAGAATTTTGCCACACTATCCTGTACAGTACAGAATGCTTCTCAGGAAAAGAAGATTCAACTATCTTATCGCCCTCTCCTTTTCCGAGGAGTATTACTGGGGAGTATTTTATACTCCCCAGACCCCTCGGTGCTACTTTTTTCCCCAAAAAAAATTCTATAAGAAAAACAATAATAACATAATGGACGAAGAGGTATTTCTCTATCACTATGAGAACTATTTCAAAGCTTTATTTCAGTTTAAATGTTTGTCATTTCTATATCAGGAGAATATAAAGCACGAGGAGGTCTTTCTGTTCCTAATACACGTGGTATTGGTTGACAAGCTTATGTAAAATTTTTCTGGCTACCAGGAGAACATAATGAACGAAGAGGTCTTTTTCTGTCACTATAACAAGTATTTCTATTTCTATTTCTATTTAACTTTTTGCCAATTGTGTATTAGGAGAAAATATTGCACCAGGAGGTCTTTCTGTTCCTAATGCACGTGATATTTATTAACAAACTCCTCTAAATTTTTTTTGGCTCGCTTTATTTCGTTTTAAATTTTTGCTTATTCTGTATCAGGAGAATATAATGAACGAAGAGGTCTTTCTCTATCACTATGAGAACCATTTCAAAGCTTTATTTCGGTTTAAATGTTTGTCATTTCTATATCAGGAGAATATATTGCACGAGAAGGTCTTTCTGTTCCTAATGCACGTGGTATTTATTGACAAACTCCTTTAAATTTTTTCTGGCTCGCTTTATTTCGTTTTAAATTTTTGCTTATTCTGTATCAGGAGAATATAATGAACGAAGAGGTCTTTCTCTATCACTATGAGAACTATTTCAAAGCTTTATCGCGGTTTAAATGTTTGCCATTTCTATATCTGAAGAATATAAAGCACGATGATGTCTTTCTGTTCCTAACGCACGTGGTATTGGTTGACAAGCTTATGTAAAATTTTTCTGGCTACCAGGAAAACATAATGAACGAAGAGGTCTTTTTCTGTCACTATGACAAGTGCTATTTTAATTTAACTTTTTGCCAATTCTGTATTAGGGGAATATATTGCACGAAGAGGTCTTTCTGTTCCTAATGTACGTGGTATTGATTGACAAACTCCTCTAAATTTTTCTGGCTTGCTTTATTTCGTTTTAAATTTTTGCTTATTCTGTATCAGGAGAATATAATGAACGAATCACTATGAGAACTATTTCAAAGCTTTATTTCGGTTTAAATGTTTGCCATTTCTATATCAGGAGAATATAAAGCACGAGGATGTCTTTCTGTTCCTAATGTACGTGGTATTGATTGACAAACTCCTCTAAATTTTTTCTGGCTCGCTTTATTTCGTTTTAAATTTTTGGTTATTCTGTATCAGGAGAATATAATGAACGAAGAGGTCTTTCTCTGTCACTATGAGAGTTATTTCAAAGCTTTATTGCGGTTTAAATGCTTGCCATTTCTATATCAGGAGAATATAAAGCACGAGGATATCTTTCTGTTCCTAACGCACGTGGTATTGGTTGACAAGCTTATGTAAAATTTTTCTGGCTACCAGGAAAACATAATGAACGAAGAGGTCTTTTTCTGTCACTATGACAAGTGCTATTTCAATTTAACTTTTTGCCAATTCTGTATTAGGAGAATATATTGCACGAAGAGGTCTTTCTGTTCCTAATGTACGTGGTATTGATTGACAAACTCCTCTAAATTTTTTCTGGCTCGCTTTATTTCGTTTTAAATTTTTGCTTATTCTGTATCAGGAGAATATAATGAACGAAGAGGTCTTTCTCTATCACTATGAGAACCATTTCAAAGCTTTATTTCGGTTTAAATGTTTGTCATTTCTATATCAGGAGAATATAAAGCACGAGGAGGTCTTTCTGTTCCTAATGCACGTGGTATTTATTGACAAACTCCTTTAAATTTTTTCTGGCTCGCTTTATTTCGTTTTAAATTTTTGCTTATTCTGTATCAAGAGAATATAATGAACGAAGAGGTCTTTCTCTATCACTATGAGAACTATTTCAAAGCTTTATCGCGGTTTAAATGTTTGCCATTTCTATATCTGAAGAATATAAAGCACGATGATGTCTTTCTGTTCCTAACGCACGTGGTATTGGTTGACAAGGTTATGTAAAATTTTTCTGGCTACCAGGAAAACATAATGAACGAAGAGGTCTTTTTCTGTCACTATGACAAGTGCTTCTATTTCGATTTAACTTTTTGTCAATTCTGTATTAGGAGAATATATTGCACGAGGAGGTCTTTCTGTTCCTAATGCACGTGGTATTTATTGACAAACTCCTCTAAATTTTTCTGGCTCGCTTTATTTCGTTTTAAATTTTTGCTTATTCTGTATCAGGAGAATATAATGAACGAAGAGGTCTTTCTCTATCACTATGAGAACCATTTCAAAGCTTTATTTCGGTTTAAATGTTTGTCATTTCTATATCAGGGGAATATAAAGCAGGAGGAGGTCTTTCTGTTCCTAATGCACGTGGTATTTATTGACAAACTCCTCTAAATTTTTTCTGGGTCGCTTTATTTCGTTTTAAATTTTTGCTTATTCTGTACCAGGAGAATATAATGAACGAAGAGGTCTTTCTCTATCACTATGAGAACCATTTCAAAGCTTTATTTCGGTTTAAATGTATGTCATTTCTATATCAGGAGAATATAAAGCAGAAGGAGTTCTTTCTGTTCCTAATGCACGTGGTATTTATTGACAAACTCCTCTAAATTTTTCTGGCTCGCTTTATTTCGTTTTAAATTTTTGCTTATTCTGTATCAGGAGAATATAATGAACGAAGAGGTCTTTCTCTATCACTATGAGAACCATTTGAAAGCTTTATTTCGGTTTAAATGTTTGTCATTTCTATATCAGGGGAATATAAAGCAGGAGGAGGTCTTTCTGTTCCTAATGCACGTGGTATTTATTGACAAACTCCTCTAAATTTTTTCTGGCTCGCTTTATTTCGTTTTAAATTTTTGGTTATTCTGTATCAGGAGAATATAATGAACGAAGAGGTCTTTCTCTGTCACTATGAGAGTTATTTCAAAGCTTTATTGCGGTTTAAATGCTTGCCATTTCTATATCAGGAGAATATTAAAGCACGAGGATATCTTTCTGTTCCTAACGCACGTGGTATTGGTTGACAAGCTTATGTAAAATTTTTCTGGCTACCAGGAAAACATAATGAACGAAGAGGTCTTTTTCTGTCACTATGACAAGTGCTATTTCAATTTAACTTTTTGCCAATTCTGTATTAGGGGATTATATTGCACGAAGAGGTCTTTCTGTTCCTAATGTACGTGGTATTGATTGACAAACTCCTCTAAATTTTTTCTGGCTCGCTTTATTTCGTTTTAAATTTTTGCTTATTCTGTATCGGGAGAATATAATGAACGAAGAGGTCTTTCTCTATCACTATGAGAAGTATTTCAAAGCTTTATTTCGGTTTAAATGTTTGCCATTTCTATATCAGGGGAATATAAAGCACGAGGAGGTCTTTCTGTTCCTAATACACGTGGTATTTATTGACAAACTCCTCTAAATTTTTTCTGGCTCGCTTTATTTCGTTTTAAATTTTTGCTTATTCTGTATCAGGGGAATATAATGAACGAAGAGGTCTTTCTCTATCACTATGAGAACTATTTCAAAGATTTATTTCGGTTGCAATGTTTGTCATTTCTATATCAGGAGAATATAAAGCACGAGGAGGCCTTTCTGTTCCTAATGCACGTGGTATTGGTTGACAAACTCTTCTAAATTTTTTCTCGCTAGCTTTATTTCGCCTTACCTTGGTGCTTATTCTGTATCAGGAGAATATAATGAACGAAGAGGTCTTTCTCTATCACTATGAGAACCATTTCAAAGCTTTATTTCGGTTTAAATGTTTGTCATTTCTATATCAGGGGAATATAAAGCATGAGGAGGTCTTTCTGTTCCTAATGCACGTGGTATTTATTGACAAACTCCTCTAAATTTTTTCTGGCTCGCTTTGTTTCGTTTTAAATTTTTGCTTATTCTGTATCAGGAGAATATAATGAACGAAGAGGTCTTTCTCTATCACTATGAGAACTATTTCAAAGCTTTATTTCGGTTTAAATGTATGTCATTTCTATATCAGGAAAATATAAAGCAGGAGGAGGTCTTTCTGTTCCTAATGCACGTGGTATTTATTGACAAACTCCTTTAAATTTTTTCTGGCTCGCTTTATTTCGTTTTAAATTTTTGGTTATTCTGTATCAGGAGAATATAATGAACGAAGAGGTCTTTCTCTGTCACTATGAGAGTTATTTCAAAGCTTTATTGCGGTTTAAATGCTTGCCATATCTATATCAGGAGAATATAAAGCACGAGGATATCTTTCTGTTCCTAACGCACGTGGTATTGGTTGACAAGCTTATGTAAATTTTTCTGGCTACCAGGAAAACATAATGAACGAAGAGGTCTTTTTCTGTCACTATGACAAGTGCTATTTCAATTTAACTTTTTGCCAATTCTGTATTAGGGGAATATATTGCACGAAGAGGTCTTTCTGTTCCTAATGTACGTGGTATTGATTGACAAACTCCTCTAAATTTTTCTGGCTTGCTTTATTTCGTTTTAAATTTTTGCTTATTCTGTATCAGGAGAATATAATGAACGAATCACTATGAGAACTATTTCAAAGCTTTATTTCGGTTTAAATGTTTGCCATTTCTATATCAGGAGAATATAAAGCACGAGGATGTCTTTCTGTTCCTAATGTACGTGGTATTGATTGACAAACTCCTCTAAATTTTTTCTGGCTCGCTTTATTTCGTTTTAAATTTTTGGTTATTCTGTATCAGGAGAATATAATGAACGAAGAGGTCTTTCTCTGTCACTATGAGAGTTATTTCAAAGCTTTATTGCGGTTTAAATGCTTGCCATATCTATATCAGGAGAATATAAAGCACGAGGATATCTTTCTGTTCCTAACGCACGTGGTATTGGTTGACAAGCTTATGTAAAATTTTTCTGGCTACCAGGAAAACATAATGAACGAAGAGGTCTTTTCCTGTCACTATGACAAGTGCTATTTTAATTTAACTTTTTGCCAATTCTGTATTAGGGGAATATATTGCACGAAGAGGTCTTTCTGTTGCTAATGTACGTGGTATTGATTGACAAACTCCTCTAAATTTTTTCTGGCTCGCTTTATTTCGTTTTAAATTTTTGCTTATTCTGTATCAGGAGAATATAATGAACGAATCACTATGAGAACTATTTCAAAGCTTTATTTCGGTTTAAATGTTTGCCATTTCTATATCAGGAGAATATAAAGCACGAGGATGTCTTTCTGTTCCTAATGTACGTGGTATTGATTGACAAACTCCTCTAAATTTTTTCTGGCTCGCTTTATTTCGTTTTAAATTTTTGGTTATTCTGTATCAGGAGAATATAATGAACGAAGAGGTCTTTCTCTGTCACTATGAGAGTTATTTCAAAGCTTTATTGCGGTTTAAATGCTTGCCATTTCTATATCAGGAGAATATAAAGCACGAGGATATCTTTCTGTTCCTAACGCACGTGGTATTGGTTGACAAGCTTATGTATAATTTTTCTGGCTACCAGGAAAACATAATGAACGAAGAGGTCTTTTTCTGTCACTATGACAAGTGGTTCTATTTCGATTTAACTTTTTGCCAATTCTGTATTAGGAGAATGTATTGCACGAGGAGGTCTTTCTGTTCCTAATGCACGTGGTATTTATTGACAAACTCCTCTAAATTTTCTCTGGCTCGCTTTATTTCGTTTTAAATTTTTGCTTATTCTGTATCAGGAGAATATAATGAACGAAGAGGTCTTTCTCTATCACTATGAGAACCATTTCAAAGCTTTATTTCGATTTAAATGTTTGTCATTTCTATATCAGGAGAATATAAAGCACGAGGAGGTCTTTCTGTTCCTAATACACGTGGTATTTATTGACAAACTCCTCTAAATTTTTTCTGGCTCGCTTTATTTCGTTTTAAATTTTTGCTTATTCTGTATCAGGAGAATATAATGAACGAAGAGGTCTTTTTCTATCACTATGAGAACTATTTCAAAGCTTTATTGCGGTTTAAATGTTTACTATTTCTATATCAGGAGAATATAATACACGAGGAGGGCTTTCTGTTCCTAATGCACGTCTAAATTTTTTCTGGCTCGCTTTATTTCGTTTTAAATTTTTGCTTATTCTGTATCAGGAGAATATAATGAACGAAGAGGTTGTTTTCTATCATTATAAGTATTTCAAAGCTTTATTTCGATTAACTTTTTGCCAATTATGTATCAGGAGAATATAATGCACGAAGAGGTCTTTCTGTTCCTAATACACGTCGTATTTTCTGACAAGCTTATCAAAAATGTTTCTTGCTACCAGGAGAACATAACCCCAACCCCATTAGTAATAAGTTCTTTCCCAAGAGCGCTTAGCACCCTCACGATAATTTTCGAAATCGAAAATTCGCTTTTTTTTCCTAAAAATTATCAGGAGAGCGTGTATGTTTGATCGTGTTTCAAAAAAAAACTTTGCAGTCGGGGGGGGGGGTTAAAATGCCCCCAGCGGACGTAAATTCGATTACCTTTTCGCCAAAGACTACCACAGGTTTCCTAGTTCGAGATAGAAAGAACGCCCTCCTTTGCTTTACTATTGGGCGGTATTCCATGCCTCAAGTAAGATGTTTTATTTTCATATAAGCTTTTATATCAGGAGAATATAGTGTACTATGAATCTCTAAAAGACCTTTAAAGATCACCACGAGAACCTTTAAGGGCTCTTTAAAATAAGACCTTTTAGACAAAACTTGGAGACTAAGGGCTCTCAAAACTTCTGGAATGTGCTTAACTTTTCTTGAAGGCTCACGAAACCTTTGGAGACTTTTGACTGCTTTTAAAGGCTCTCAAGGGCTCTGAAAGATTTTAGTGACATGTTTTTGAAAATTGTTGGAAATTTTACTTTTAAGGATTATACAAAACCCTTAAAAGCTTGTTTCTAAGCTTTAAAGGTCACTAAACGTCTGTGGAAATCATAATAGGTCCATCACTGTGTATTTAGATGCTACCAACTCGTACGGAAGCGACGGCAGTGGTTGATTTCTTAATCTCAAGGATCAACTTTGCGATTTACGACCCCAATCGATCACTCTTATTGCACGGTATTTATTAATGCGCACAATTTATAAATATCTTATTATCTGCAAGATGATTGATCGTCGAGGGAACGAGACGCGCAAAAATGATAAATGTATATCGACTTGTCTACTTTTTTTAAATGAAGACGTCTTACTCGGTCCTAATAATCAGTATCGATCCCACCTGAGAGACCGGTCTCGATTTCTCCATCTCGAGCATTAATAATGCGATTCATTTTTCATATTTCATTGTTCTTTTCTTGGATCGCTAAACGAGTTTATAAAGAAGCGGACCTAAATAATGGCGATAAGGTCTCGTATACAAAGCCGTAGAAAGGTAACTTTTCCAATCGCCCTCTTTATTAGGCTCTACATTTTCTAAGGCTGCCCGCGGGTAAGTTGAGCCGAGTTGTAAACTAGCGGCACGCAGAAATGCTCGGGAAGCTTTATAGCACTTATGTTAATAGGAAACGCGATGGAAGTGGCCGGATTGGGATCCGGATGGCGGCACAAATCAACAGCTCTCCGCTAATAAAACGGGGCGGGCGTTACACACATCTTGCGAGGATCCTCCGACGCCTCGTTTTCGTAAAATTGTTTTTACACGCGAACACTTCCCGTAATTACAATCTTAGCGTACGCTCTCCTCGTGTAATCGAATTTATTCACTCGATCTTCGCGCCATTGTTTGATTACCTAAATTGGAAAGATTAAAACTTTAAGTCATATCCGAGCCGTAAAAGTTGCAAGGTGATACGGTCGAAGTAAACTAGATTTCGATTGCGCCAGGCTCGGGACACGTACTAGCAACGCGATATTGAATAAAATTATCAGCCCCTCGCTCGAGAAGGAAAAAGAGCGAGCTTTAATATACTTATATTAAGGAAATCTCTTGTCTCAGATTTCGTAATGCATGTAAATTTCTGATTCATTCCGAGCTTTATGTAAATTGCGTCTGCAATACGCTTTTTAACCATTCTGACGACAAAAAAAACGCTCTTACTTCGACCAAAAAAACTCATACGGAACTGCTTGGTTTTAGCCAAATATGTCTCGATAACTAAACATTTTTGCAATCTGGCGCACTTAGTGGAGCGTTAAGTGGCACGTTCGCACTTTCGAAACTTTTCAAATACTTCAGCTTCCCAAGTTTCTACAACTGACGAATCGACGAGTTTAATTCATCTCTTAATTTGATCACCTTCATCCCCCTTCGTCGACGGGGGCTAATATTAATTTCGAAACGTCGTACTCCGAGAAAAATGTCGCGAGGAATTTTAACAAAGACCCGCTTTTTTTTCGCAGCGAAATTCCCAACGAGAAGAATTTTGTTTTAAGGCGAAAGTAAAAAGTATCTAGGGCCGGGTCAAAAGGGCCGCGCTGACCACCATCGGCGGAATGTTGCAAACGCGTCGCGTCGTCGCGATCGATTGCATTCGGGAGGATTTAATTATGTATAGGATAATTCGTTTACGTACTCATATTCGTGTTGTTCGGGTCGGTGCTTTCTGTTAATTGGAAACGCTTCGGGAGAGTGGGTGCAAATTTTATGGAGATTGAGTGCGGAATGGCAGATAAAATAGTATTGGGTGAATTGCATGAAGAGTCACGTGAACTTTCCATATAAAATGCTGCGCTCCCGTTTTTCTTTCTCCAAAAAAGGATACATTCCACACTTTACTTTATTAAATTTAAATTCTTGTATATTTTTGTATCAGGAGAAAATAAACCATTCATGGTACCAGGCCAAACTCTCCTACGAGGGGAGCAGAATAAACTTGCAGGTCTCTTTCTAACCTCCGTAGTCCAAAAGAACTTCATAAATTATGTTTCTACTCCTAATACATGGAGTACCTGTTGGAAACGGTTTCGGAACCTTTGTCTATCAAGAGAATGTAATCAGTGAAGGATTTTTCTAAAAAGAGTCATCTACATGGATTTTCGTCAGCTCTTTGTACGTGGAGTACTTTTCCGAAGTGGATTCTAAACCTTCCTCTACCAGATAAGCAGGCAAAAAGAGGTCCCTAACCTCAGACGGGTCACAGTTTCATAAACTCTTCTGGTTGCCAGGAGAACATCTTAAATCGTAACTTTGTATACCTTATAACCATTATTTTTGTATCAGGAGAGTACATTTCCTAATAACCCCCCAGTAATGAAATACTCTCCAACGTGTGGAACGATCCAATTACATTTTCCGATTACTCCCATGGACGATCTTGTCTTGGGGAGGATATTCAATACTCCCCCGACACCCCTAGTTAGGTACTGCTTTCCTCCCCAAAATGTGTAGTACCATAGTACACCATAATTTGTTGAGAGAGTCTTAAAGGCCTTGAAGCAGAACACATGACCGGGGGGGGGGGGGGGGCTGAATAACCTCCATCAAAGAAATTCCACCAATCTTCCGAAAGCTCTCATGGAAGATCGTGCCTTCCCTTTGCCGGGGAGTACTCTACTGGGCAGTACCAATTTCTTTTCCAAAATGTTAAAAAGTCGTACCCTCCCTTTTCCGGGCAGTATCGTCTACGGGACAGGGGGGATGTATTTGAGCCCCCCCCCCCCCGAACTACCTTCTTTCCCAAAGTGTCTAGTACCCGTACCATTTGCACGATAATTTTTGGAAAGGCTCATACAAATACACTACCTCTCCCAAATACTATAATAAAAGATCGTTCTCTCTATTAGCCGGGGAGAGCTCTTTACTAGGGGAGATTACAGACCCCCCCCCCATAATTTTTGGAAAGAGCATTAAGGTTTGAACGTTTTGAAGAACACGTCACCAGGTGGTCTGGAGGTATGGTCTCTACGGGGGGGGGCTGCGTCACCGAGGGATCCCATACATCCCAGACCCCCACCCCCCCGTGTAGTGCTTTGAAGCAGAACGAATGAAATCTCCCAAAGACTATCATATCCTCTTGTCGGCGAGTACTCTCCACTGGAGGGTATTCCTAACTCCCCAGGCGCCCTGTACTACTTTCTTCCCCAAAATGTCTACTACCCTTACAACTTACAGCATCATTTCTGGAAAAAGGCGATTCAATTACATCTTCCAAATACTATCATAAAAGATCGTGCCATTCCTTTGTCGGGGAGTACTTTCTACGACTAGAGGGGGGTGGGGGGGGCGCAAACCTCCCGGTACTACGTTTTCCCCAACATGTGTAGTACCGTTACCACTTACACCACAATATTTGAAATGAGCCTCACCGGGCGGGGGGGGGGGGGGGTAAGACGATTCAATTGCATCTCCCCCCAGTAAATAAATAACCCCTCCCCCTTTTAATGAGTACCACGATTTAATTACATCTCCCAAATCATAACATATCGTGGTCTCCATTTTTTGCCGGGGAGAACTCTTTCCTGGAGGGTATTCCAAACCCCGCCGGTACTACTTTCTTCCCCAAAATGTGTAGTGCCATAATGAGCCTTATGGGCTGAACGTTTTGAGGCAGAACGCGTCACCGGGAGGTCTGGGAAGTATGGAGTAACCCCCCCCCCTCCACCTTTCATAAAAGATCGTTCTCTTCCTTTGCAGGAGAGTTCTCTTTTAACTGAGTACTCTAGACCCCCCAGACCCCACGAGTACTACGTTCTTCCCCAACATGTCTAGTACCCTTACCACTCACACCATAATTTTTGGAAGGTCCTTAAGGATTGAAAGTTTAGAAAAAAGCGCGTCACCGACGGGTCTGGGGGTATGGCATACGTAGAGAAATACCCTAAAATGTCTAAGACGATTCTCCCAAATGCTGCCCTCCCTTTGTCGTGGAGTACTCCCTCCCGGTATTACTTTCTTCTCCAAAATTTTTAGTACCGTTACCACTTACAGCATAATTTTTGGAATGAGCCTTAAGGACTGAACGTTTTGAACAAGAACGCGAGTAGTCTAGGAGTATGACATACGTATATATAAATCCCCCCCCCCCCCCACCATGTGTAGGACGATTCATTTACATCTCTCAAACACTACAAAAAGAGATCGTGCTCTTCCTTCGCCGGGATATACTCGCTATTGCTACCCCCCAGACCCCCCTTATCCAAAAAGTGTGGGCAATAGCACTTTTTTAAAACAAGAACTTATCTCTTTGCAAGACTATCCTGTAGAAAATGGAATTTTGCTCAAGACGATTGGACTGTACCTGTTTCCAAAATCGTTTTTATTTGAGTACGTAGTACCCGAGGGTCTGGACGGTATTCAGGGTCCCCCAGTATCTCCCGAATGCTATAACAGACATCCTCAAGAACGACGAGACTATCGAACTCTAGTACTATCCTGCGGAGTATTGTAATGCCCCTCGGAAGAGTAAATTTCGACCGTCTTTTTCCAAAACCATTCATTCATTAGTGCCGCCCGCTTTTGTTGGAGGGCATAGTACCGGGTGATCGGGGGGAGGGAGAGGGGATTCTTTCTTTAGCTTCTGAAGAAAAATATCTGCATCCTCGGGAGATTCAGAATCAGAAAATCATACGTGGAACATTTCCTGGCAAGGTTTAGCTTTGCCTACAAGGAGAACATTACGAACGGGCGAGGGGGAGGGGTATTTTTGTAACCACAGCAGGTTCTACACCTTATTCTCGATTTTTTCAGGCGGGCATAGGGTTCGCGAACATAAAGCCGTATGATTTCGTAAATATTCTTTCGCTGCCAGGAGAACATGATATAGACGAAGGTTTCTCACTTCATTCTGACTTTGATATCAGCATGGTACGTTGCGCGCGAGATTTTTCTATGTATAACAGGAGAACGTTTTGGATATTTTTTTGCTACCAGGAGATCAGAATTAATTTCTTCAATGAAATTTTTAATGTTTGTATCAGGAGAATATGATGTGCACGGAGGTGTATCTGCATGTCATACACGAAGTAACTGTCCGCATATTTTTCTACTACCAGGAAAGCATAAACTGAGTTACAGTTCTGTTGGAAGTGTTTCCTTCCATTATACACGGAGTATGTATGTCACCAATTAAGAAATCTAGTAATCAAACTTGTATATTACAGTAATGGTGGGCCGACTTTCTTTATACACACGGGTATTGATAGTGATCGTTGACCATCTCGGATATTGAATCTTCGTGAATGTTTAATTACATACTTTTAGTCTTCAAGCATGGTAGTTTTTCTGGTTTTCTATTAGGGCTACAGGTACCAAAGAGACAAAGGACAAATCACGTCTGTTATTCTTCACCCCAATCTCCTCATCGCAGGAAGGAGCAATATCCAATAAACCCAGTAATGCGCGACAATCCTTACAAGGAATGCCGATAATAAACAACGAGTCGAGTGCCGAAACGAAATATTGTCGCATTCATCATTTTCCGTTTACCTACCTGCTTCCATCAATTCTCCTCAAGCGAGGCGACGATTTATTGTGAGTACATGGATGAGAACGTAACGTTTTTATTTATTACAAGCGTCGTAAATTGCGCGCCGAACTTGTGTTGCCATTTTTTGAACGTAAAAAGCAGGCGCTGAAACGAAGGAATGGTGTATTAAAAAAGCAGAAGACGTTAACATCTCGTTCCTGCGTGTTTTACGGCGGGTGGCTAATAAAGATTTACAGACTTTTGTTGCCTTTGCGCTAGAAGTTTGTACCTAATCTGAATTCAAAGTCTTGGAAAGCGAGCGCGTGTTTACTAGCTTGCCTACAGCTTCATTAATGGGAATTCGTAGACTATTTCAAATACATGCCGGTCACAGATTTGTTAAACTATGAATTCAACATTTCTTAGATAATTGCTCTGCGCTCCTGATAGCAATGAAGTTGTAAAACTACAAATGCACTGTGAGAAACTCGCTCTTTTTCTCTCATCGTCGTTATACGCCCCTCACTTTTGCTCGGCGCATTATCATCTGGGCGGTTAATGGAAAACCGCCATTAGGGGCAAAGGGTTTTTTTTCAAACACCGATTTGTAAATCAATCCAATTCGCATTAACGACGTTTAACGAGAATGCGGCCGACCGTAAAAATGCACGAGGTACCTATTAAAATAGTTGCGCGCACTTTCATCTTTATAGTGCCACAACGCTTTTTACGTTTGAATAAATTATGAAACTACTTTGTATGGTAATGGGAATCTGCGCATGGATGGTCTAAAATGTGCGCGTTTCTGCATATGCGAATGCAGAATTGATATGTTCTGGTAGGCAAATTTTGTCTAAGGATATTTGTAACAGGAGCACAAACAGGAGGTGACTGATTTAACAAAGAAATTTTTCCTCTCTCTGAATCAGGAGCACAGAAGGTTGAATTGCAAGTAAATTGCATTGCCTTGGTATGTTATCCTGATACTTGCAAGTGATATTCGTAATTATTTTCTCTCGTATATTCTATGGAAAATAAATTTCCTCCTAAATTTACTGAATCAGGGGCGTAGGATGTCAATGCGTAGAGTTCTGATACGCTATGCTGATCTTTTCCAAGGAGCATCAAGAGCATGGGATAATGTGCGAGTGTATTTCTTCCTAATTGAGGTATACAGCATTGGCATGTTCTCCTGATACACAAGCATTCTTCAATATTCTTGTATCAGAAGCACAAGGCATATTCTGCCTAAAACAATTTTTTCTTAAAAGTTGCAGTATCAGGACTACAGAGAGCGGAAGGTTGCCTCTTCATTGATACGTACAAAAATCGTATGTTTGTCTGATACCCAAAGCTTCAGAGTGCTTTGCAGCAAGAGCGAGAATGCAAGGAGGAAGTTTCTGGAGTAACAAATACGTTCTGGAATACTCCATACAAGACAATTATCAAACATACAGTATCAAGAAAATAGAAGTGCAAGTAGGCGGAACCCGATGCACAAACCTCCTTCAGAAGTCTATGTAGCAGGAGCCCAGGATCGGTTTCTACATTAGCTAAAGGTGATGTACCAGGAGCGTAGAAGACCGAGGTGTAGGCAGATGCCTCATTTGTAGGTAACTACAATATTGGTATGTTTGCCAAATTTGATCTAGAAGCCCCTTCTAGCAGGAAAAGGGATTGATCAACAAATACCTCTCCTCGTATTCTCCGTCAAAAATATATATCGTATCAGGAGCGTAGAAGGTCGAGGTGTAGGCAGAAAAATTCTTTCAGTATTGATATATTGATATGTTCTCCTGGCAGGAAAATGTTATCTAGAAGCCTTTTGTAGTTAGTTTGTTACGTTTTCCTGATAGCTAAATTTTATCTAGAATCCTTTTGGAAGACCAACGAGTACTTCTTCGCATATTCACCATGGAATTTTACCCTAAACTTCTTTTATAAGGAGCGTAGAAGCCCCATACATTGATAAATATTTACATTGCCATGTTCTCCTGATAGAAAGAGTTTATATAGAAACCATATGCAGCAGGGAAACTGATTGATCAATGAAGGCTCCATGTAAAATATATTTCGTTTTAAATTTGCTGTATCAGGAGCGTAGATTGCCGACGTGCCGCCAATTTGTACTTTCGGTATGTTCTCCTGGTACCTAAATTTTCTCTAGAAGTCAATTGAAACCGTAATTTTTGAAACAAGGACTTCGAACTTAGCGACACTGTTCTGCACTATGATTAGTCTTGAAATCAATCTGAACGCTATTGTTTGAGTGCTTAGTACCGGAGGGTTTGGGGAGCAAAGATATCTCCTCGATGTATAGGAAGATTAAATTACATCTCCCGAACACCGGCCGGTGTGCCCTATGGGGGGGGGGGTCTAGTATTCCGTTCTAAGGTTCATGTATCAAGAGCGTAGAAGGCCGATGTATTGGCGTACGTTACGTTGATAGATGTTCGCAGTATTGCTATGTTCTCCTGGTGTAACTTAATCAGGAGTACATTGGAGGGCTGAGGTGCAAGTAAGTTTCATCTTAATTATGCGCACCCCCTTCTCCTGATACGTGCAAGAGTAAAAGTGATAGATCAATAAGTACATGCAGTCTTATTCTCTACGGAATGCAAATTTCGTTTTAATGTTGCTGTATCAGCAGCGTAAAAGGGCAATCTATTGGTGTACGATGCGTTGAATGATGTTTGCAGTATTGCTATGTTCTTCTGATTATTTAGAAACATTTTGCAGCAAGGAAAGTGGTTGAACGGCGAAGTCTCCATAAAAAATAGATTTCGTTTTATCTTTGCTGTATCAGAAGCGTAAATTGCAAATTGCTAGGGAGTTTGTGGTTTGGCGTGTTCTCCTGGTTGCTATACTTTAACTAGTAACCCTTTGCAAGACCAAGAAATACTTTCGCTATGGAAATTTGTCCCAAAGTTGATCGATGTTTGCAGTACTGCTGTTCTCCTGATAGACAATTTTGATTTAGAAACCATTTGCGACCGAGTAAGTGGTAGATCAACGAAGTCTCCATAAAATAAATTCGTTTTATGGTTGCCGTATCAGGATTGCAGATGATCGATGGCTTGAAAACCAGGAACTTGAGGAGTCCATCAGGCGCATACAATCAAGAAAGGCGACTAACAAATACTCTTCTCCTCTACTATACATGAGAAATAAATGTTAACCCAAACTTCATGTCCAACTCACTTTCTCTCATTTTGTCCGTTAAAATTTAATTTAGTCCTAGAACAGCTGTATCAGGGGCGCAGAAGGAGCGCAGATGCTTGCAATAGGTTTTCCTGGTAGCGAAACTGTATCTAGGTACCTTTTGCAATAGGAAAAGTAATTAGTCATCGAATACCTCTTGTCATACTCTCTTTGAAAATTAAATGTCGTGCTAAAGTTGATGTACTAGGAGCGCAGAAAGCCGAGGTGTTGACCGATATCTGTGGTATGTCCTCCTGATTGCCAAACTTTATCTAGAAACCTTTCGTGCCAGGGAAATAAACAGTTTGTTAATATGAGCATATCAGGAGCGTAGAAGAGACCTTCTTTAAGGACCTTTGTAACGGGAGAAGTGATTGAGTAACCAATACATGAAAAGTAAATATCAGGAAGGTAATAGGAGGCTGAGGTGTGGGCGGAGTAATTATATGTTCTCCTGGTTGCCACATTTGATCTAGGAACATTTTGTAACAGGAAACGTGATTGATCAAGATACTAAATTTCCTCTAACAGGAGTCCTTGTTTGTTTAATTCTGTTCTATACACTTAGCATTAAAAATTACGAAGTTTTACAAAAATAAAGCAAGACACGACGTTGTTAAACAGAACTAGGGCGTGCTTGTGGCGTTTTCCATCGATACATCTTTCGAAGTCATCGAAATAAAAGTGTTTCCTTGCGAAAATGAGAAATTGATTGCTTGTATGTGTATGAAGTTTGCCATTTCGGATGACGCGCGTTAGTCGTGATGGATCTATCGTCGTTCGCTATTGTGCATCCGTGCTCAAGAAAGTGTATTAGTAATTAGAGAATACCGTAATCGTATTAATTAGGAGCGTGGCCGATTCAATTTGTTCATCGAATTTTCTTTTTTTTGCAGATACTCGAAGGACTAATTGCGGACCCCGATGAGGGTAAGTACGTGATTTCTGCGCACTTTCTTAAAATTGCTGACATCGCTCTTGTTATTAGCGAGAGCAAAAGTCCTCGACTTTTTTTTGTCCATAGCAACGCCGGAAGAATTAATCCGGTTTATACAGAGACATTTTCGCGCCGTGTCTAATTAAGTGGAAGATTTCTTTTTTTATCTTTTCGCGCTTGAACGACGTCGCGCGACGTTAATTTTTTCCCATTCATCGGGCCGTATCCTAAAATTTTAATTAAATGCGTTCCATTTAGTGCTCGAACCTAAAACCGTTTCAAGAGACACGACAGGAGCAATCTAGTTATAATAGTCTTGTTTTTAATCGACCCCTTAAACTGTTACTTATTGAAATAGTCTCCTGCTGCTTGAGTATAAAGCTCATTAGGACGCTGAATTTGTACCTTCAATTTCATTTCTTGCTCGAATTATGGACTTCTTTGAATTTAGAACCTAATTTTCCCCCAGTAGGTATATACGAAGATCTTACACTAATTAAAGGAAGCATTGACTCATTCACGAAATGTGTTTCTCAGGGGTATTTCATACCCCCCAAACCACCCACTGCTACCATCTGGGCTAAAATAGTCTGCATCGCCGGTAATCCGCTATCATTTCAGTTCTCTGCATAGTGATATCGAACCTATCTCTGGGGGGGCATGGACCCCCTCCACGCCGTATATACGAAAGTCATACTGTAATTAAAGGAAATATTGAATCATCCTTGAAATTTGATTCTGGGGGGCCAAAACAGACAGCCTCGGCGCTCTCGTTTTCTGCATAACACTATCAAACCTAACACCGGAGGCCTACGTGGTACCGAATACCTTCCCGTATATACAAAAGTCTTACTGTAATTAAAAGAAACATTGAATCATTCATGGAATGCGTTTCTGGAGGGGTATTCCATACCCCCAGACCCCCCGGTGCTACATTCTCTTCCAAAGCACTCTGCCTCGGCGCTCTCGTTTCCGTTTTCTGCATAAAATTATCGAACCTATCACTGGGGAGTCTAGGGGATATGGAATACCTCCCACTATATACAAAAGTCTCTTGTAATTAAAGGAAACATGGAATCATTCATGAAATGTGTTTCTGGGGGGGGTATTCCAGACCCCCCGGTGTTATATTGACCACCAAAACATCCTGCCTCGCCCCTCTCGTTTCCGTTTTCTGCAGAACACTATCGAACCTATCACTGGGGGGTGTAGGGGGTATGGAATACCTTCCAGTATATACAAAAGTCTTACTGTAATTAAAGGAAACATGGAATCATTCATGGAAAGTGTTTCTGGGGGGTGTTCCATACCCCCCAGAACCCCCGGTGTTATATTGTCCACCAAAACATCCTGCCTCGCCCCTCTCGTTTCCGTTTTCTGCAGAAAACTATCGAACCTATCACTGAGGGGTGTAGGGGGTATGGAATACCTTCCAGTATATACAAAAGTCTTACTGTAATTAAAGGAAACATGGAATCATTCATGGAAAGTGTTTCTGGGGGGTGTTCCATACCCCCCAGAACCCCCGGTGTTATATTGTCCACCAAAACATCCTGCCTCGCCCCTCTCGTTTCCGTTTTCTGCAGAAAACTATCGAACCTATCACTGAGGGGTGTAGGGGGTATGGAATACCTTCCAGTATATACAAAAGTCTTACTGTAATTAAAGGAAACATGGAATCATTCATGGAAAGTGTTTCTGGGGGGGGGGGGTATTCCATACCCCACAGAATCCCCGGTGTTACATTCTCTACCAAAACAGTCTGCCTCGCTCCTCTCGTTTCCGTTTTCTGCATAACACCATCGAACCTATCACTGGGGGGTGTAGGGGGTATGGAATACCTTCCAGTATATACAAAAGACTTACTGTAACTAAAGGGAACATGGAATCATTCATGGAAAGTGTTTCTGGGGGGTATTCCATACCCTCCAGACCCCCCGGTGTTATATTGTCCACCAAAACAGTCTGCCGCGCTCCTCTCGTTTTCCGTTTTCTGCATAACACCATCGAACCTATCACTGGGGGGTCTAGGGGGTATGAAATACCTTCCAGTATATACAAAAGACTTACTGTAATTAAAGGAGACATGCAATGTGTTTCTGGGAATACCCCCAGACCCGCCGGTGTTATATTGTCCACTAAAACAGTCTGCCTCTCCCCTCTCGTTTCCGTTTTCTGCAGAACACTCGAACCTATCACTGGGGGGTCTAGGGGGTATGGAATACCTCCCAGTATATACAAAAGTCTCTTGTAATTAAAGGAAACATGTAATCATTCATTAAATGTGTTTCTGGGGGGGGGGGGGGTATTCCATACCCCCAGACCCCCCGGTGTTACACTGTCCACTAAAACAGTCTGCCTCTACCCTCTCGTTTCCGTTTTCTGCAGAACACTATCGAACCTATCACTGGGGAGTGTAGGGGGTATGGAATACCTTCCAGTATATACAAAAGTCTTACTGTAATTAAAGGAAACATGGAATCATTCATGGAAAGTGTTTCTGGGGGGTATTCCATACCCCACAGAACCCCCGGTGTTACATTCTCCACCAAAACAGTCTGCCTCGCTCCTCTCGTTTCCGTTTTCTGCATAACACCATCGAACCTGTCACTGGGGGGTCTAGAGGGTATGGAATACCTCCCAGTATATACAAAAGTGTTACTGTAATTCAAGGAAACATGGAATCATTCATGGAAAGTGTTTCTGGGGGTATTCCACATCCTCCACATCCCCCAGTGGTATATTGCCCACCAAAACAGTCTGCCTCGGCGCTCTCGTTTTCCGTTTTCTGCATAACACTATCGAAGCTATCACTGGGGGGCTAGGGGGTATGGAATACCTCCCAGTATATACAAAAGTCTCTTGTAATTAAAGGAAACATGGAATCATTCATTAAATGTGTTTCTGGGGGGTATTCCATACCCCCCAGACCCCCCGGTGTTATATTGTCCACAAAACAGTCTGCCTCTCCCCTCTCGTTTCCGTTTTCTGCAGAACACTATCGAACCTATCACTGGGGGGTCTAGGGGGTATGGAATACCTCCCAGTATATACAAAAATCTTACTGTAATTAAAGGAAACATGGAATCATCCATATCCATGGAATGTGTTTCTGGGGGGTATTCCATACCCCCCAGACCCCCCGGTGTTATATTGTCCACCAAAACAGTCTGTCTCGCCCCTCTCGTTTCCGTTTTCTGCAGACCCCCCGATGTTACATTCTCCACCAAAACAGTCTTCCTCGCTGCTCTCGTTTCCGTTTTCTGCATAACACCATCGAACCTATAACTGGGGGGTCTAGGGAGTATGGAATACCTCCCAGTATAAACAAAAGTCTTACTGTAATTAAAGGCAACATTGAATCATTAAAATTTTGACCTCTAACCTCAAATATGACCTGCATTTCTAATTCTAGAGGACTTTTCCGCCCTGACTCGGCTTATACATTTTTCTTAATTAGAAAAGAAAGTCGTATAAAATTGTTTGTAATTCGGCCTCCTTATTTGCTGCGTATACTGCTAGAGTCGCTACTTCCAAATCAGAACGCTAAATTTAGGCTTGTAATTCCAATTTGGGGCCTTATACATTTTTTTTTAATTAAAAACGAGAGCTTATTACCGGCCTCCTAGGGACTCTCTAGGAACCTTCTGGGTTCCTTACGAGGACCCTTTAAAGCCTACTGAAGGCCGACTAAAGAGACTTTCTCCACAATCCCGGGATCCGGGAAAACATCATTTATATGCTTCGGGAGCCCTGGAGGAATTCTAAGGACTTTGCGGATACCATTGAGAGACCTAAAACAACTCAGCCGCCATGCGTATCCTAAAGATACCACTCACAAATTGAATTACCCTCAAAACCCCATGGAGGTCCTTGAGTAAACACTGTAGAGACTCTTGAGACTATGGAGGCCATCAGGAATTGAAAACCCTACTACACTATGTATAGAGATGTGGGTTTTGGGGACCCTAAGGGCTGTAAAGTGACCCTAAGGACTAAAGTTACTCTTGTAGTCATTAGAGGCATGAATGAGTTTCGCTTTTAGGGCTTTTTACAGTAGACGAGAGTTAACATATTTAGAAGAGTGGGTCAAATTGTATTGTAGGACGCCCCTGCAACACATCCAACGTAAAGCTTGCTATAACCGAAGGAGCTTAATACGAAAATGAAAGCTGCATCTCGCAAACGTTGTTCTAACAATATTGGCACGGAGAAGATGACAATCGATACTCGGCAAACGTTCGCTAAATCTCCCCTTCGCGTACGTGCATAAAGATTCCGCGATCGTACGCCGCCATTATGTATATATCATGCAATATGGTAGACGTTGTAAAAGTTTGATAAAGTGCGCCATTCCTCTTCCTTTCAAACGGCGCGTTAAGCCGAGTTCTTTGTAGTTTAAGCGCCGTAAAACTATGATAAACTTTTCGCAACTCTTGTTGTGTGTAATGGAAAACAAATTTGGGACAAGAGACGTCCATAAATCTAGCGGAAAGTTCTGTCACTTTTTCTGGACTGTTTTCAATATCAATTTCGGCTAAGCTAAGCAGTCCATTACTAACTTCGTATTATTCAAAAATTCAAATGTCGCGCCCAATTTCCTTCTAACGACCACTTAGGCTTGTGGGTTTCACTAAAGTTTCCACTCTCGTGCGGTTATGTAGTCCTGTTACTTCAATCTTAACTAGATTTTGTATCCTTTTCTGTGTTCCTGATTTTAACAATCTGAAGAGGTAGGTGTGTATCAGGATGACAGAGGAAGTGAGGTCTTGTTTTAAGCTTTTTCGTGTTCTGTAAGGAAAAAGTAATAACGAGCAACCAATTTTACACCGTCTTCTGTGATCCTGTTCTTGAATAAGGCTAGCGTAATATGCGAGAAGGGATTTAGTGAGCGATTTAGAGCCGCTTATGTATCTCTGATCGTCTAAACTCGTAGTTCTGTATCAGGGTAACAGCTTGTCATTGAGTTTGACCGTTTCTGTGATTCTGTTACAACACCCTTTAAGGGGTGAATTCAGTGAAACATAGTACTTATATCTGACAAGGTGTTTGACTGCAAGTTTTCTTCACGCTTCCTTGCGATCCTGATAACTTATTTATAAGAAGAGGGATTCTATGAAGCCGACATACTGCTCGAAAAGGTTTCTGGCAACCAACCCCTCTTCCGTTGTCCTGATCTTGTAACAAAAAAACAGAGTAACTGAGATTTTGTATTGATAATGAATTATACACCCCTTACAGCCTCTGAGGACGTCTTACAATAATTCGTGTAAAAGACACATTGATGTCAAGGAAACAGAACTCTTGAAATAACCAATTTTAAACAATCTTGCGTTTCTGTGACCCTGATCTTGAACATTTGTAGAAAATTTGTAACAGGAAAGCAGGATAACGGAGATTTTGTATTTATAATGGGTTTTACACCCTCTCAAGCTTCTGAGGAAATTTTACAATAGACCGTATGAGACAAATTGATGCCAGAGAAACGGGAACGTTCTTTGGTGTCTGTGGCCCTGATCTTCAACATCTGTAGAAGAAAACTTGTAACAGGAAAGCAAAATAACTGAGATTTTGTACTGATAATGGATTTTGCACCCTCAAAAGTTTATGAGGGCGTCCTACAATAGTTTGTATTAGAAGTATTGATTCCAGGAAAACAGAACACTTGCAACAACAAATTTTAAACGATCTTGCGTTTCTGTGATCCTGATCTTGAACATTTGTAAAAGAAAATTTGTAACAGGAAAGCAGGATAACTGAGATTTTTTATTGATAATTAATTTTACACTCTCTAAAGTTTCTGAGGAAACCTTACAATTTCATGCCAGGGAAATATAACACCTTACAGTTAGATAACCAGTTTTAAACGATCTTCCTTTTCTGTGATCCTGATCTTGAACATTTGTAAAAGAAATGTTGTAACAGGAAAGCAGAATAACGGAGATTTTGTATTGATAATAGATTTTACACCCTCTAAAATTTCCGAGGGCGTGCTACAATAGTTCGTATTAGAAATATTGATGCTTGGAAAACAGAACACTTGAGACAACAAATTTTAAACGATCTTGCGTTTTTGTGATCCTGATCTTGAAAATTTGTAAAAGAATATTTGTAACAGGGAAGCAGGATAACCGAGATTTTGTATTGATAATGAGTTTTACAGCCTCTCAAGCTTCTGAGGAAATCTTACAATAGATCGTATAAGAGACATTGATGCCAGGGAAACAGAACACTGGAAACAACCAATTTTGAACGTTCTTGCGTGTCTGTAGCTCTGATCTATAGAAGAAGACTTGTCACAGGAAAACAGGATAACTGAAATTTTGTATTGATAATGGATTTTGCACCCTCTAAAGTTTCTACGTCCTACAATAGTTCATTCTAGAGAAATTGATGCTAGGAAAACAGAACCCTTGGGACAACCAATTTTAAACGATCTTGCGTTTCTGTGATCCTGATCTTGAATGAATAGGTTTAAATCAGCAGATCAAAATGAACGGCGTGTTGTCGGGGTAATGAATTTCACCTCCTTTTTCGTTCAGGGGAACATAATAAATAAGGGATTTCCTGACTTTCTCACGATTCTGTAATCATTTTAATAGTAATTTTAATGAGACATTCATTTTAGGGAAACAACATCTGAGGAGGTCGGTTACAAGTAATTTTAGACCTTTTGCCGATCATGTGGTTTTAATACATTAATTTTCAAAAATGAGGGTTGGTACCAGGAGGTCAGAAGGAATGAAAAACTGTCCGACCATCAGTTTTAAACGATCTCTTGAGCTTCTCAAGCCCCAGTCTTTAGAAACTGTGACAGGAACTTTGTATTAGGAGCAAACTATTGCTTTACAATGAATTTTACGTTCTTTTACGTTTATGAGGTTATGTTAAACACATTTTTCCGAAATAAATTTAAATCCGGTATACATTACACCTGAGACTGTACATTTTGTGATCCTGATACATCAATTCTGAAAGTTTAGGCGAGAGTACGTCTAAGCATCAATTTTGAACCTTCTTGGCATTTGTGCTCCTGATCTTTCAATGCCAAGTTTGTGTCGGGAGAACAGTATAAGTGAGAAATTCAGAATTTACATTCTCCTGCATGTCTGAGATATTATTGCAGTACCTTTTAAGAAAGAAATCATGGACGCAGTGCTTGAGACGGTATCACAATCAATTTTGACCTCCTTGCGATTCTGTGATCCTGAATTGGATAACTTGTAGAAGATTTACCTTTACCTGGCAATAGGTTTTCATATCCTTGCACGTTTTGGGATCGTGGACAGTTTGTAGAAAGAGAGCAGAACATAAGTACGATTGTGTGACACTGACAATGACGCCCTCTTATATTTTACGTTTCTGCGATCCTGATACCTTAATTTTAAGTAGGTCTGAGCTTTGATTTTTTTGCGTTTATGTAGTCTTGATACTGGCCACTTTGTATAAGGAAGTTTGTGTCATGAAAGGGACTATACACCTGCCTCCGATTTTGCAATTTCGTTAAAATTTCAAAGGGAGAAAAATATCGCGGAAGCACGATGCGAATGTATCTGAGAAATTATTTTATACCTTCTTGTGTTTCTGTGACCCTGCTACGACATATGTGTAAGGAGGTGTTTCACGACCAATATGCAACAGTCTTCTGTTTCTGCGTTTCCGATGTTACCAATTTGCAGAGGAAACTTTATACCAGGGAAACAGGAAAAATCAGACGTAACCAGTCACACTCTTTTACACTTTCTGAGGTCCTAATTGACAATTTGTAAAAAATAATTCGCATCAGGGGGAAGAACGCGTGAGATGCTGCCCGAATGATAAATTTTCACACCTTCTTACGCTTCCGGAAGCTGTTACAATAAATTCATATCAGGGAACCATAGATCATGGATAGGTGATTTTTCACATTCTTGCGTTTCTATGAGTCAGACTTTTTTGTGATCCTGATCTTAACAATCAGTTTGCATGAGGAAGTTTGTATCAGAAGATCTTAAGAAAAGAGATGATGCCTGACAATGTTTAGGTTTCTAAGAACTGCTACAATCATAGTACTAAATATTAGGGTAACGCATCCTGAGACGCTGGCAGACTACTTATTATCTACATTATTGCGTTTCTGTGATCGCTTGATTGGTTTGAATACCAATATTCAACCTTCTTTTGTTTCTGCGTTCCCGATCTTGCCAATTTGCATGTATCAGGAGAGCAGAACAAGTAAAATGTTTCCTGATAATGAATTACGCTCATTTCTGTTTACTGCAGTTTTCAGGCAAACTTAATACCCGAGAAACTGTCTATTTTTACATTTAGCGTTTCTGTGACCCTTATACATCAATTTTTAGAAATCATAGTGTAGGAAAAGGTGAAAATTATTTTTAAAACCTGCTGACATTTCCGAAGTCTTAATATTGACAGTTTGTGTTAAGGGGAACAGTGAAGGATACGTTTCGTGACAATAAATTCTTATCCTCTCACATTTCTGGGGCCCTATTACAGTTATATTTAAGGTCGCAGTTCATAGCAGAAGAACATTACCCCTGAGAATGTAACTGACATTTAATTGTAAATCTTCTTTCGCCTTTGCGGTGCAAGCACATCAATTTTTAGGGATTTGGTATTAGGCTGACATAATGCGTGCGAAGAGAAAAATGAGAAGGGAAACTTACACCCTTTTACGTGTCTGGGAACAGCTACAATAATTCCTAAGAGGTAAATTTGTACTAGGGGGTGAGGTTAGTTGCTATGTGACCTCTTTAGATTCCTGTACTTTTGATACATTGATTGGATTTTACACTTTGATGCGGTCCTGTGCTACTAATTTACCTCTAGTATGTATCAGGAGAGCATAATAGATAAGAAGTTGTTTGAAATCAAGTTTCATACTCGTTTGCATTTCTGTTATTCAAATACAATCCTTATCAGGCGATCCAACACCTCCTTTCTGTGACCCTGACACTTCTCCGCAGTTCAAACGTCATAAAAGTGCAATAAACATCTCGCGATAGTTTCCGTTAAAGTTACAAACGTGGAATGGCTTTCGTTTCGTGGAAAACAAATTGGAGAAAAACTGCGGCCGTAAATCTTAGGAAAAGCAGCTCCATTGTCATGGATACACGTGAGTTTCCATTAACGAACACATCCCACGCAAATTTTCCACGATCTCCTTTTGTACGAGATACCTTTTAAGTGTGGTCACCGGCCACTGATCTCCGTAACGATAGAAACATCGGCATTAGCCGCCATTAAATGTCGCCGTTTTTTGCCCTTTAAAAAGAAACTCCACTCAATCCAGAAACAAATGGTCGACATTTATAAACTCACCCTTACGCTTTTAGCCGAAATATTACCGTTATAAGTTCAGTGCGAGAATCTGGGCGCGTTATTTTTATGACGAATTGGACAATACTTACAGCCCTTTGAATTTTTTTCGAATTTGGTTTCTAGTCTATAACTTTTGATTGAGAAGTCTGATCGAAAAAGTACGAATTGTTTTGGATCCTACGCACCCAAATTAATAAGAAAAAGTGTTTTCCCGAGAAATTCTGGTGTAGTCGATTTTTGGTAAAAAAGGAAGGTTATACACTGCCCTTTTTTGAGGCCCGAAAAAAAAATTGTCTCAGATCGACCCGGAAAAAAATTTTCTTATAGAATGTGGCCTGTAGAATCCAGAATTTCAAACAGTTTCAAGATTGGGCTACTACTTCAAAAGTTACAGCCCTTTGAATTTTTTTTCGAAATTAGTTTCTAGTCTATAACTTTTGATTGAGAAGTCTGATCGAAAAAGTACGAATTGATTTGGATTCTACGCACCCAAATTAATAAGAAAACGTGTTTTCCCGAGAAATTTTGGTGTAGTCGATTTTTGGTAAAAGAGGAAGGTTATACACTGCCTTTTTTGAGCCCCGAACAAAAATTGTCTCAGATCGACCCGGAAAAAAATTTTCTTATAGAATGTGGCCTGTAGAATCCATAATTTCAAAGAGTTCCAAGATTGGGCTACTAGTTCAAAAGTTACAGCCCTTTGAATTTTTTTTCGAAATTGGTTTCTAGTCTATAACTTTTGATTGAGAAGTCTGATCGAAAAAGTACGAATTGATTTGGATTCTACGCACCCAAATTAATAAGAAAAAGTGTTTTCCCGAGAAATTTTGGTGTAGTCGATTTTTGGTAAAAGAGGAAGGTTATACACTGCCTTTTTTTGAGCCCCGAAAAAAAATTGTCTCAGATCGACCCGGAAAAAATTTTCTTATAGAATTTGGCCTGTAGAATCCATAATTTCAAACAGTTCCAAGATTGGGTTACTAGTTCAAAAGTTACAGCCCTTTGAATTTTTTTTCGAAATTGGTTTCTACTCTATACTTAACTTTTGATTGAGAAGTCTGATCGAAAAAGTACGAATTGATTTGGATTCTACGCACCCAAATTAATAAGAAAAAGTGTTTTCCCGATAAATTTTGGTGTAGTCGATTTTTGGTAAAAGAGGAAGGTTATACACTGCCTTTTTTTGAGCCCCGAAAAAAAATTGTCTCAGATCGACCCGGAAAAAAATTTTCTTATAGAATGTGGCCTGCAGAATCCATAATTTCAAACAGTTCCAAGATGGGGCTACTAGTTCAAAAGTTACAGCCCTTTGAATTTTCTTTCGAAATTGCTTTCTAGTCCATAACTTTTGATTGAGAAGTCTAATCGAAAAAGTACGAATTGTTTTGGATTCTACGCACCAAAATTAATATGAAAAAGTGTTTTCCCGAGAAATTTTGGTGTAGTCTATTTTTGGTAAAAAAGGAAGGTTATACACTGCCTTTTTTTGAGGCGCGAAAAAAAAATTGTCTCAGATCGACCCGGAAAAAAATTTTCTTATAGAATGTGGCCTGTAGAATCCATAATTTCAGACAGTTCCAAGATTGGGCTACTAGTTCAAAAGTTACAGCCCTTTGAATTTTTTCGAAATTGGTTTCTAGTCTATAACTTTTGATTGAAGAGGTCTAATCGAAAACATACGGAATTGTTTTGGATTCTTACGCACCAAAATTAATAAGAAAAAGTGTTTTCCCGAGAAATTTTGGTTGCAGTCGAATTTTGGTAAAAAAGGAAAGTTATACACTGCCTTTTTTTGAGCCCCGAAAAAAAAATTGTCTCAGATCGACCCGGAAAAAAAATTTTCTTATAGAATGTGGCCTATAGAATCCACAATTTCAAACAGTTCAAAGATTGGGCTACTAGTTCAAAAGTTACAGCCCTTTGAATTTTCGAAATTGGTTTCTAGTCTATAACTTTTGATTGAGAAGTCTGATCGAAAAAGTACGAATTGTTTTGGATTCTACGCACCAAAATTAATAAGAACAAGTGTTTTCCCGAGAAATTTTGGTGCAGTCGATTTTTGGTAAAAAAGGAAGTGTATATACACTGCCTTTTTTTGAGGCCTGAAAAAAAATTGTCTCAGATCGACCGTGAAAAAAATTTTGTCTCAGATCGACCCGGAAAAAAAGTTTCTTATAGAATGTGGCCTGTAGAATCCATAATTTCAAACAGTTCCAAGATTGGGCTACTAGTTCAAAAGTTACAGCCCTTTGAATTTTTTTTCGAATTTGGTTTCTAGTCTATAACTTTTGATTGAGAAGTCTGATCGAAAAAGTACGAATTGTTTTGGATTCTACGCACCAAAATTAATAAGAAAAAGTGTTTCCCCGAGAAATTTTGGTGCAGTCGATTTTTGGTAAAAAAGGAAGGTTATACACTGCCTTTTTTTGAGCCCCGAAAAAAAAATTGTCTCAGATCGACCCGAAAAAAAAATTTTCTTATAGAATGTGGTCTGTAGAATCCATAATTTCAAACAGTTCCAAGATTCGGCTACTAGTTCAAAAGTTTCCACAATAGTAATCAATTACCTTTGTACTTTAAGGGTAGGTTCACTACGCGACATGTTTTTTTCATGTAATTCCTAATTGCAAGCAATTAGATCTTAATTACCAGCTAATACATCAATAACGTGTTAACTACTAATTAATCTGGTGATTAATCCCTGCTTTATTCTGTTGAAAATTTCAATTTTTCGAATTAATTAGTCAATTAAGGTATCTCTTTACTGCCAATTAGTGTCCTAGTGTTGGTTACCTTGTCCTTTCTAGGGTAGTTCTTCGGATATTGTGCTAAAGGAATGTGTAGCCGGAAATAATTAACACATCTGCTTCTAGGTAATTAAAATTCAATTAATTGCACTTTTTGAAACCTGCAAACTATTACGATCTTTCGTGGCACTTCAAAGCCTAATTAGTAATCTAGAATGATTAGGTGATATCGCCTAATTTGGGGATGAGAAAATAAAGCATAATTAAGTCCTAATTAATTCGCTTTATTCCCAATCAAATACCTACATACGTGCTAACCATGTTTGTCCACTTCTTAAGTGTCGAATCAATTTTTAATGCTCTAAATAGAATGGAATTATATTCCACTCCAGTATCTTTCTTAATTTCAAGGTGCAGACAAGCGTTTGCTTACGCATCTTGGGGTATTTATAGATAATTCATTATTTTGCTGCGAATTCAATGGGATTAACATGTAATTGACGATCTTATCATCATAGGACTATGTCATAATTAATTAGCGTTATTGCTAATTAATTAAACTATATTCTATTAGCGCATGTATCGCTAACAATTAAAGGTATACCTAAATCCGAAGTAATGCCAGATGGTTTCAAAAGACCTTTTGAATGTTTTATCTTTCTCTAGCTTTCATCCCCAACCGGAGATAGAAGAAGACTACCCTCTGAATAAAGCATTCCCATCACAAACTGCGACAAATGAAACAGAACTTTAACTTCGTTAACGGTCGCAATCAAAAACTTCGGCTTCATTATCGACCACCAATACAAAAACCGCGCCAGTTGCCACCGAACCGAATTAATTAATTTATAATCTCGCATTTAACCTTTCCACTCTAAATTGGGGTGGGCTTACTTTAATATTACATTAAGGAAGTTTATCAGACGCGCGCGCGACGAAAACTTCCCATCAAATTTTAAGTATTACAGCCGCTTCCACGGTAAATTTACCAAAGTCGAGGAGGTAAATTTGATAAATAATTAATTAATATTTCAAAATTCGCCATCGAATTAGCGATTTAAGTGGAGAACGTTTAAATAAACATCGCTTTGATGTTCTTCTAATTGCGTTACATCTCGACGGCGGTGGTCGGGCTTTGCGTCTTTAGCGCAAAGAATTTCGTCTTTCATCTCGTATTTGGAAAACGAGATAAAAAGGGATATGACATTAAAGGACGCTATGTTTTCATTCAGGAGTTATTCCAGCTCGGTTGTCCCCGGATTTGTATCAATTTGTATTTACCATTCATCTTTTTCGTTTCTTTTCGGCCATCCTGAGGTGATTGTAAACAGATATTCTCGGCCCTGGGAGATTTTCGGTTGTAGAGTAAGTAAAACGATTATGCCAAGCAAATAAACTCTTTCTATAGCTATAGCTATAGAGCTTTCAGGGACTTTTGTATTAGGAGAACATAATAAACGAGGAGGGTTTTTGCTCCTAATACCTAGTGCAAGTGTAAATCTAGTAGTAGTAATGATGATTCTAGGGAAAGGGTCATTTGCATTTTCCTTTTACTGAGGGGCGGGGGATTAGACCTCTCCAAAACTGTCTGCCGGGCCACTATCATTGTAGTTTTCTCTGTCTGCCAGGAAAACGTAATAAACAAGGAGGTATCTTATATAGGTTCAGTTGGAATGTCTCTTTACTTAAACTGGGAACCTTTGTATTAGGAGAGTATAATACGCTTGGACGGGGTTTTTCCTCTTAGTCCACAGTGTATATGTTAAGCAAATTTGCAAGATTTTACATTTCGTAAGATTTTTGACATTTATTAGGCTTTCTACATGATGAATGTTTTGGAGTTTCTTGAAGTTCTTGAGATTTTTGAGATTCTTGTGTTTCTTGAGATTCTGGAGATTCTTGAGATTCTTAACATTCTTGAGATTCTTATGACTCTTGAGATTCTTGAGAGTTTTCAGGCTATTGAGATTTTTGAAATTCTTTAGATTCTTAAGATTCTTGAGATTCTTGAGATTGTTGAGATTTTTGAGATTCTTGCGATTATTGAGATTCATAAGATTCTTGAGATCTTGAAATTCGGCAGATTCCTGAGATAATTGAGATTCTTGTGATTCTTGAGACTCTTGAGATTTTTGGTGTGATTGAGATTTTTTAAATTCTTGAGATTCTTAAGATTCTTGAGATTTTTGAGATTCATTAGATTCTTGAGATTCTTAAGATTCTTGAGATTTTTTAGATTCTTCAGATTTTTCAGATCCTTCAGATTCTTCAGATTCTTGAGATTTTTGTGATTCTTGAGATACTTGGGATTCTTGAGACTCTTAAGATTCTTGAAATTCTTCGGATTCTTGAGATTTTTGGGGTTATTTAGATTTTTGAATTTCTTGAGTTGAGATTCTTCAGATTCTTGAGATTTTTGAGATTCTTGAGATTCTTGCGATTATTGAGACTCTTGAGAGTTTTGGGGTTATTGAGATTTTTGAAATTCTTGAGATTCTTAAGATTCTTGAGATCTTGAAATTCTGCACATTCCTGAGATTTTTGAGATTCTGGAGATTCTTCAGATTCTTGAGATAATTGAGATTCTTGTGATTCTTGAGACTCGAGATTTTTGGGGTGATTGAAATTTTTTAAATTCTTGAGATTCTTGAGATTCATGAGATTCTTAAGATTCTTGAGATTTTTTAGATTCTTCAGATTTTTCAGATCCTTCAGATTCTTGAGATTTTTGTTATTCTTGAGATACTTGAGATTCTTGAGATTCTTAAGATTCTTGAAATTATTCAGATTCTTGAGATTTTTGGGATTATTGAGATTTTTGAATTTCTTGAGTTGAGATTCTTCACATTCTTGAGATTTTTGAGATTCTTGAGATTCTTGCGATTATTGAGACTCTTGAGAGTTTTGGGGTTATTGAGATTTTTGAAATTCTTGAGATTCTTAAGATTCTTGAGATCTTGAAATTCTGCACATTCCTGAGATTTTTGAGATTCTGGAGATTCTTGAGATTTTTGAGATTCTTGCGATTATTGAGATTCATAAGATTCTTGAGATCTTGAAATTCTGCAGATTCCTGAGATTTTTGAGATTCTTCAGATTCTTGAGATAATTGAGATTCTTGTGATTCTTGAGACTCTTGAGATTTTTGGGGTGATTGAGATTTTTTAAATTCTTGAGATTCTTAAGATTCTTGAGATTTTTTAGATTCTTCAGATTTTTCAGATCCTTCAGATTCTTCAGATTCTTGAGATTTTTGTGATTCTTGAGATACTTGGGATTCTTGAGACTCTTAAGATTCTTGAAATTCTTCCGATTCTTGAGATTTTTGGGGTTATTGAGATTTTTGAATTTCTTGAGTTGAGATTCTTCAGATTCTTGAGATTTTTGAGATTCTTGAGATTCTTGCGATTATTGAGACTCTTGAGAGTTTTGGGGTTATTGAGATTTTTGAAATTCTTGAGATTCTTAAGATTCTTGAGATCTTGAAATTCTGCACATTCCTGAGATTTTTGAGATTCTGGAGATTCTTCAGATTCTTGAGATAATTGAGATTCTTGTGATTCTTGAGACTCGAGATTTTTGGGGTGATTGAAATTTTTTAAATTCTTGAGATTCTTGAGATTCATGAGATTCTTGAGATTCTTAAGATTCTTGAGATTTTTTAGATTCTTCAGATTTTTCAGATCCTTCAGATTCTTGAGATTTTTGTTATTCTTGAGATACTTGAGATTCTTGAGATTCTTAAGATTCTTGAAATTATTCAGATTCTTGAGATTTTTGGGATTATTGAGATTTTTGAATTTCTTGAGTTGAGATTCTTCACATTCTTGAGATTCTTGAGATTCTTGAGATTCTTGAGATTCTTGCGATTATTGAGACTCTTGAGAGTTTTGGGGTTATTGAGATTTTTGAAATTCTTGAGATTCTTAAGATTCTTGAGATCTTGAAATTCTGCACATTCCTGAGATTTTTGAGATTCTGGAGATTCTTCAGATTCTTGAGATTCTTGTGATTCTTGAGACTCGAGATTTTTGGGGTGATTGAAATTTTTTAAATTCTTGAGATTCTTAAGATTCTTGAGATTCTTGAGATTCTTGAGATTCTTGAGATTCTTGAGATTCTTAAGATTCTTGAGATTTTTTAGATTCTTCCGATTTTTCAGATCCTTCAGATTCTTCAGATTCTTGAGATTTTTGTTATTCTTGAGATACTTGAGATTCTTGAGATTCTTAAGATTCTTGAAATTATTCAGATTCTTGAGATTTTTGGGATTATTGAGATTTTTGAATTTCTTGAGTTGAGATTCTTCACATTCTTGAGATTCTTGAGATTCTTGAGATTCTTGCGATTATTGAGACTCTTGAGAGTTTTGGGGTTATTGAGATTTTTGAAATTCTTGAGATTCTTAAGATTCTTGAGATCTTGAAATTCTGCACATTCCTGAGATTTTTGAGATTCTGGAGATTCTTCAGATTCTTGAGATAATTGAGATTCTAGTGATTCTTGAGACTCGAGATTTTTGGGGTGATTGAAATTTTTTAAATTCTTGAGATTCTTGAGATTCTTAAGATTCTTGAGATTTTTTAGATTCTTCAGATTTTTCAGATCCTTCAGATTCTTGAGATTTTTGTTATTCTTGAGATACTTGAGATTCTTGAGATTCTTAAGATTCTTGAAATTATTCAGATTCTTGAGATTTTTGGGGTTATTGAGATTTTTGAATTTTTTGAGTTGAGATTCTTAAGATTCTTGAGATTTTTGAGATACTTGAGATTCTTGAGATTTTATTTTCTTCGATCTTCTCGTCTTCATCTTCTCTCTTACTTAATCTCTCTTACTTAATATCGCATGGATTCTTTCCAAACTTAAGATAAAATAAAATAAAATTACTTTCATTTGAATTTTGAGCTTTGGTCAATGTTGAATTAAAGGAAAACCTTAAGTATTTGTTAAAACAGATCTTGTGTAATTTCTGTGGCTGCCAGAAAAACTTAATAAACAAAGAGGTCTTTTGAGAACCTTTGTATCAGGAAAGTATGATAAGCGTGAGGGGGGGGGGGGCCCTAACGTACAGTACATAATAAGCGGGGAGATATTTTTCTAACATCGGTAGGAACGTTCCATGTCTAAGCCTTTATTGTATAGATTGAAAAATCGCCACGTTCGTGCTTTCAGCGTTCTATTAAATTTCTCGATTACAAGGGCTTTGAGGTCAGAATTTTTATATTAAGAGAGGAATGATTTCCACTGCTAGTGGTGTATCTGTTACTCAAACCTAGTAAATTATCTCTGGCCGCCAAAAAAACATAATATATGAGGAGGTATCGTTCTACTTAGAAACTTCTGGAAACGTTTGAATTAATAGGATGTAACAGGAGTCCAAGGGTTTCTATTCTAATTACATAAGAACCTCGCAATTTTTTTTGCTATCCCGACATAATAAACAAGGAGGTATGTTTCTACCTCAGTAGTTTTTTTTATTAAGGAACTTTGTGTTAGGAGTGTGTAATAAGAGGTGTATCTGCTCTCAATGCAAATAGTAGCTGTAGCCTAATCCATAAAGAAACGATAATTTTACTAGTTACCAGGAGAACATGAAAATTATTATTATTATTAGTCTTAATTAAAGGTCTTGTCACTTTAGCTACCAGGAGGACATTATGAACATGGAGGTTTGACGGCTTTGTTTTACTGAAAAAGTTCAAGAACGTCCCTGTAATAGGCGAAAGGTGTTTTTTCCGACCACCACGATGAAATAATTAACAAGGAGGTATTTGTTTAGTATCAATAGAAACAGGAGCAACATTTTATTTTTGGATAGATTTCCGGGAATGTTTGTATCAGGAAAATACGATCAATACAAGGTGGCTGTTAAAAAAAAAGAACTTTTGCTCCGGTTACCAGGAGAACATAATGACCTACAGCACCTGTAGAACTAATCAAACGGAAATACATACATTCCAACAAATTATGTGTAACCGATGGAAATAAACATGGAATTAGGATAATAAAGCAAAACAAAATTGCTCTATTAACAAGCGGTTACATTCTAGCCGTGCATTTCTGGGAAATTTACACGAGGCGAATATGAATACATTCGGGAAGCAATGAAGTGGATACCTTAATGGATGCAGATGGAAATAAACTCCTTGTAAACTACCCATTTAAGTAGAAATTGCCCGTATTCAACTAAGAGTGGATCGCGTAGGAATTACGAAATTATTGCTTGAACAACTTCGTAAGTGTACTGATTTATATTGTATTCTATGAATAACTAAACGGAGCGTTCTGATTTATTGTCTCTGTGAACACGTGTGGAATCAAGTTCTTCGTTTTAAAATTTCTATTTTTATTAAAGGTACTTATCTACCTACTTCTGAAGAAACTCGCCCCGCGCGCGTGTACCTGGCCCCTTGTTCGGCTGTCCAGGGCGTTCTTGTTTTCTGCTTATCATTTGGAGTATCTTAAAACCCCTAACTACGTTTTTCTGTTATATCTGTTAAAGAATTTAAAACCTTTGAGACTCCTCTAAAAGCTTTCATTTGCTTCAGACCTTTTAAAACTTCCAAATTCCCTAAATACATTTCTGTGATCCCGATATGAGAATTTGTTACTGAATATTGCGTTAATTAAATTAATCTTTGATCTGAAAAGGGAAATGTGTACTGGTAGAACCGAGTACTTGAGAAGGAGTGTATTGAGAAATCAGACGTTCCATTTCTTTGTTCCTAATACAACTGTTTTTAAAACAGAGATTTATGCCAGATAAACCGAATAAAATGGTGTTTTATCATATCTTCTGCAGCTCCTTGGATTTCTGTGACCCTGATAGAGCAATATTTAAAGGAAAATTTTGTATGAGGAAATCATAATCGACGGATCAGAGTTTACAAATCACATTTCTGGAATCCTGATACGATTTCTTAAAAATGATAAATTCATATTAGAACAAAATGTGTGAGAAGGGACCTGGTTATAACTTTATGACCTTTGGCGTGTTTGTTAGGTGACTGAGAAAAGTCAAGAATGTAAACATTTAAGTAGAAATTGCCCGTATTCAACTAAGAGTGGATCGCGTAGGAATTACGAAATTATTGCTTGAACAACTTCGTAAGTGTACTGATTTATATTGTATTCTATGAATAACTAAACGGAGCGTTCTGATTTATTGTCTCTGTGAACACGTGTGGAATCAAGTTCTTCGTTTTAAAATTTCGTACTTATCTACCTACTGAAGAAATCGCCCCGCGCGCGTGTACCTGGCCCCTTGTTCGGCTGTCCAGGGCGTTCTTGTGCTTATCATTTGGAGTATCTTCTAACTATATATCTGTTAAAGAATTTAAAACCTTTGAGAGCTTTCATTTGCTTCAGACCTTTTAAAACTTCCAAATTCCCTAAATACATTTCTGTGATCCCGATATGAGAATTTGTTACTGAATATTGCGTTAATTAAATTAATCTTTGATCTGAAAAGGGAAATGTGTACTGGTAGAACCGAGTACTTGAGAAGGAGTGTATTGAGAAATCAGACGTTCCATTTCTTTGTTCCTAATACAACTGTTTTTAAAACAGAGATTTATGCCAGATAAACCGAATAAAATGGTGTTTTATCATATCTTCTGCAGCTCCTTGGATTTCTGTGACCCTGATAGAGCAATATTTAAAGGAAAATTTTGTATGAGGAAATCATAATCGACGGATCAGAGTTTACAAATCACATTTCTGGAATCCTGATACGATTTCTTAAAAATGATAAATTCATATTAGAACAAAATGTGTGAGAAGGGACCTGGTTATAACTTTATGACCTTTGGCGTGTTTGTTAGGTGACTGAGAAAAGTCAAGAATGTAAACAGTGTGTGGGTGGGGGGGGGGGTAACATTCATGCGATCTTTTTTTGATACAATACTTTCGACGAGAGAGAGAGAGAGAGAGAGAGAGAGAGAAGGTTTTTTTGGTACCACTATCTCTTAAAGGAAAATAGGTATTAGGACCACAAGTGCGTGGGGATGTGTTTAATGCTAAGTTGTGTTTCTGATATCTTGATACATTTATTTACTGAAGAAATCAGGAAAATAGGATCCTAGGGATTATGTCTTATCTTAAATAAGTGGAGCAGGATGCTTCATAAAGTGTCTAACCGTAGAATTACACTTTCTTGCGTTTCTTAGTTCTTAATACGAAAACGTAAAGGACATTAATATCAGGAGCACAGAGTGGGAGAGCAGCTGTCTTCGGCTACATCAATCATGAGAAGATACGTTTGTATCAGGGGAACAAAGTGCTTGAGAGGAAGTCTACCCATATAAATACGAATTCTCGTCTTTTTGTTCTCCGTATATCACTATGTTCGAAAAAGGAATCAGTAGACAAAAAGAGTTTAACCCCAAATTTTACATTTTCTCTCCTTTCTGGGATCGCAATAATTCAGAATTTGTATCAGGAGAACAAAGTTTATGAGAAGGTGATACTTCTTGCATACCTGTGATCCTGTTAGATAGATGGGAAGTTTGTATTAAGACGACTGGATGGTTGAGGACTTTCTTTTGAGCTTACAGAATTACCTCTTTATATTTTACGTTCTCCTAATAGTCAGAATAAATTTACTTACGTAGTCAGTGAATCAGGAACAAAAACACCTCCTCACACATTATATTCTCCTGATGCAAGAGTTTAACCAAAAATAATGTGTTGTAACGTTTCTCTTGAGCTTAGAAAAACACCTCTCCATAGATTATGATCTCCTGGTACCTAAAGAACGATTTGGGAATACATATTCAGTGAATTAGGAACAAAGACAACTCTTCGCACACTTTATTTTCCTGACGAAAGTAAAATTCTGGAACGCGTCTTGCGCTTAATCCTGTACTTTTAGGATCCTGATACCAACATTTTTCATAAAAAGAAATTTGCATCAAGTGGAGAGGAATGTGCTTTGAACCATAGATTTTGAGATTTTTTTAAGGCCTTTGATCCTGATACATTGATATCGAAACGAGAAATTCGTGTAATGAGAATTGATAATTAAGAGACCTGATATAAATTTTTATTTTCAAAATTGGGTAAATGCACACGTTATTTCCTCCTGATACAAATTTCTTTTTAAAAAAAATTGTATGTCTAGACACATTCTCTGCTGATATAAACTTTTCTTTTCAAAATTGACGTAACAGAATCACAGAAATACAAGAGACAAGAATAGCAGAGGCTTAAGTAAGCGTACAACTTTTAGTTAAACTCGCGCATTATGTGCTCCTAATACCTATTTCTGTAAAAAAAATTGTGATATCAGGAGCATAAATAAATGAGGTGTATTTTTGAGTAAAGGTTCTCTAACTCATTCCAAATACGCATTTTTCTTTTCAAAATTGATGTAGTAGGATCGCATAAACGCAAAAAGCATTCAGATTTCTGACCAGACACGTTCTCCCCTGATATAAATTATTCGTTTTAAAATTGACGTAGCAGGATAACAGAAATACAAGAAACCTTAATATTGATCAGGATCACAGAGAAGTAAGAAATGGTACAATTTGTAGTAAAACGCATTATGTCCTCTTGATTCAAATCTCTCTTAAACAATGGTGGCATCGATACCATATCAAACGAGAAAGTGCATTTTCACGAGTGGACTTTTCCTCATTCATTCTGTTCTCGAGATACACATATTTGTTCTCCAAATTGATGAAGCACGATCACAGAATCCCAAAAAGCATTCAGGTTTGCGGCCAAGCACCTTATCCCTTTATATAAATTATTCTTTTCAAAGTTAACGTAGCAGGACCAACGAAATACAAGAAGCTTTAGGATTGATCAGGATCACAGAGAAGTAAGAAATGGTACAATTCTTAATTAAACGCATTATGTCCTCCTGATACAAATTTCTCTTAAAAAATTGTGGCATCGATAACATATCAAACGAGTAGGTGCATTTTTATGAGTAGACTCTCGAAATTCGCGAAGCTAGAGACTTTTCTTTTCTGTGATCCTGATATGACAGTTTTTTATTTGCATTTTGCGTCTCTATGATCCTGATCTTTGACAGAAAAGTGTATAAAGAGAAGGAAAACTTCAGAACGCGTCTGATAAAAATTCAGAAATGTTTCTGTGCTCCTGATACAATAAAAAGAAGGCTTGGTTTTTTGAGTTCTGGATACAACACTTCTAAGTGTTATGTTAGGAGAGAGCAATCGGCAGAAGTTTCCGCATGATAAATTGTGTTCCTTCTAATATTTCTATGATCCTGATACCACAGTGCCTTAATTGAGATTAGACAGAATGAATGAGAGAATGTTTCCTTGTGTTTCTGTGATCCTGACACAGCAATTTGAGTAATCCGGTAATCAATTTTGCATCTGCTTGCATTTTCCGTTTCTGGTAGGTACAATATTTAGGGGAGAAATGTGTATTCGATGGGCAGTGAGTGAATGGAAAGGTATCTGACAATGAATTCACTGTTTTACGTTCATGTGCTCCTAACTGAATAATTTCTTAAAGCTTTAGCTTTTGCAGTTCTCTGTACCAGTAATTCTTAAAAATATGGGAGGATGTTTGATTATGAACTTTTCATTTTGATCCTGATGCACTGATCTCAATTTGTATTAGGAGGGCACTGTATGTGAAAAGGTGACTACCTACAATTATACGCCTCTTTACGTTTCTTTGCTCCTGTTACCACAGTTTTTGGGAGAGAAATTGTATCAGGAAAACAAAGTGCGTCGGTAAAAGAGCGATAACACAATAGCAAACTGTTATCAGGAGCGCAGAGTGTGAAGGCAACCGTCTTCGGTTATATCAATTGTGAGAAGATAAGCTTGGACCAGGAGAACAAAATGTTTGAGTGGAAGTCTGCTCAAAAAAGACTGTGCTCCTGATAACGCCATATTTGAAAGAAGAATTTGGATCGGTAGAGAAAATGAGTGGGAAACCACAAGCTTAACAATTTTACAGTTTCTGTGATCACGGCGCAATAATTTATAATTTGTATAAGGAGAACGAAATTTGTGAGAAGCTGAGAGACTATAAATCCTAACACTCTTTTTTTTATAGTCATTAATATTATATTTCATGTCTGTGGTCCTGTTAAGATTTGTATCAGGAGGACAGGATGTTTGAGGATTTGAATTTCTTTTGACCTCATTGAAGTTACGTTCTCCTGGTAGCCAGATTTACAATTTACTAACAGATACTGTGGGAACAATCCTGTTGACCTTAGAAAGATACCTCCTCATAGATAATATTCTCTTGATAGCAAAAGGAAATTTTCCTGGTCTTTACTCGGTCAATTAGGGGCCGATATTTACTCAAGTAAACTGTTGAAACTTTTTACTGAACTCACAAAAATGCCATAAAGTATTACGTTTAGATTACAAGTAGTACGGATACGCATGAATTGTAAAATGGTACAGTTTGGCAACCTTGGAGCGTCCTACTAGAACGTTTATTCTGAATTGTTGTCTCAGGATCACAGAAGGGGGGCATCTGTAAACTAAACTGTAAGACATCATCTCTCGCATTCTGTTTCTTTAACAATTCGCAGGAAACAAACTTAGAACTAAATAAATAAATAATGTGCGCTTCATGACATTTTAGGAAAGTTTAAGACAAACAAACTAAATAAAATAACATGGACATTCGCATTTGTTTTGTTAAAAAACAAATATATTCGACGCACGCAACACGCCATTAACCGGCACGTCCCCCCCCCCCCTCCTCCCAATACAAAACATGCATCGCTGCCCCATACAGTGTGATTATATCGAGCTATGCCAACATCGCCTTACCGTACGAGGTGATTGTGTCAAAGTATCGTGACCCGATAATTGTTTATTTAAAGAAACACTTCCCTTCGAGTGCCTCGAATTGCTTTATTTGTATCCGGTAGCGTTTGGCAAATCCGGCGTCGAAGGCGTCTCGCACGTGCGATTTACGTGCGCGAACATAAAAGGAAGGCCGCCGCTCATTAGTACGGGATTGAGTAGATAGCGGACGGAATCGATCAAAAAGAGAATTCGCGATTAGATTTCGAAGTGGAAATGTGAATGCGACGATAGGAAAGCGCAGGTTTCTCTTTGACTCTCAAAGGAAACTTAATAATGGTTATCCGATGGCACAAAAATTCGCTCTAATTACACTCGAATAATTAGCGGCGCTTTGGGTTTAGTGGACAGTATAATTAAACGCGAGTCGTGGGCGAGCAATTTCACTAGTCAAACTCGGCGTAATGTCACAATTTGTCCGTTAATTGAATTTTGATGTAGTTTGAGAAATTTTGATTAAACGACATGAAAAGGTTGCAAGTTGTGGTGATGCAAACTTAAACTTAGAGAGTGCGCTCAATGTGGAGTGTCAACTGTTGGTTCTTTGCTTGAGCCCAACTCATCCGCGCCACTAATTAAACTGAGAAACACCGAAATTATACAAATTAATTAGTAGCTAAATCAGTAATTAGGGGCTAATTCTTCAGAAACGCTTTTGCATGTTAAACTGAACTTTCGCAAACTTGAAATCTAAAAGAGAATCAGCGTACGTAAGCGAAAGAATGTTTTTTTACCTTTCCGGAAGTACGCGCCGGGAGCCATCGTTTGTTTCAGGTAATTAAAAGTGGAACCCCGCGGCGGTCGCGAGGAAAAATAATTAAACTACCCTAGAAAGTTTGCCGAAAAGTTTGCAATTTACTTTCCGTTCTGACTTGGAAATTATTATGAAGTAACAATTAGGACTCCTTTGTCAGTTTCTCTACGGCCGTCTCGCGAATATTTTTATAAGGTCTCTAATTAATGTCGAATTTGCAAAGTATGGAGTTTGCAATTTTGTACTGCGAGCAAATTGAGGGATCACCGCGTTCGGTGCGGGATATCAGATTGGAGACGCCGATGGAATTTGAAATTAGAGGAGGGGAAGATGAATACGTTCTAAAAAGATTTAGCTTTAGAAGCCTTTTGAGTATTATGTCCTCTTGATGCATTTCGAGAGTGTACTGCAGTTGTTCAGAATGCGGTGGTCTGACCACACATTTTACAGTTTCATACGCTTCTGTGATATACGTCCAGCAATTTTGAAAACCAAATTTATACTAGGATATCAGAAACGGTGAGGATTTTGTACATGAATAATATACGAGAAGGTGTCTCTACTCCAAACACACGGAGTACAAGAAATTTCTCTGGTTACCAGGAGAACATGATGGTCGATCTTTTCCATTCACTCATTTTTGTATGTGTATGGAATAACCCCCAGCATACGAAGAGTATATTTATGTATCATTGAATTTTCCGTTTACTGAGGGGTACTCCATATCCCCAGACCCCCTGTGGTACGTTCGGTGTCGTTTTATCGAGATCTTGAATGATAGGGATCAAGCAGACCGCTTTGAGGGAAAACTCAACGCCGGAGGGCCTGGGGGTATGGAACAACCCCCAGCATACGAAGAGTGTATTTATGTATCATTGAATTTTCCGTTTGCTGGGGGGTATTCCATACCCCCCAGACCCCCCGGTGGTACGTTCGGTGTTGTTTTATCGAAAACTTGAATGATAGTGATCAAGCAGACCGCTTTGAGGGAAAACTCAACTCCGGAAGGCCTGGGGCTATGGAATAACCCTCAGCATACGAAGAGTGTATTTATGTATCATCGAATCTTCCGTTTGCTGGGGGGTATTCCATACCTCCCAGACCCCCCGCTGGTACGTTCGGTGTCGTTTTATCGGGAACTTGAATGAGAGTGATCAAGCAGACCGTTTTGAGGGAAAACTCAACGCCGAAAGGCCTGGGGGTATGGAACAACCCCCAGCATACGAAGAGTATATTTATGTATCATTGAATTTTCCGTTTGCTGGGGGGTATTCCATCCCCCCCCCCCCGACCCCCCCGTGGTACGTTCGGTGTCGTTTTATCGAGAACTTGAATGAGAGCGATCAAGCTGACCTCTTTGAGGGAAAACTCAACGCCGGAAGGCCTGGGGGTATGGAATAACCCTCAGCATACGAAGAGTGTATTTATGTATCATTGAATCTTCCGTTTGCTGGGGGGTATTCCATACCCCCCAGACCCCCCGATGGTACGTTCGGTGTCGTTTTATCGAGAACTTGAATGAGAGTGATCAAGCAGGCCGTTTTGAGGGAAAACTCAACGCCGAAAGGCCTGGGGGTATGGAACAACCCCCAGCATACGAAGAGTATATTTATGTATCATTGAATTTTCCGTTTGCTGGGGGGTATTCCATACCCCCCAGACCCCCCGGTGGTACGTTCGGTGGCGTTTTATCGAGAACTTGAATGAGAGTGATCAAGCAGACCGCTTTGAGGGAAAACACAACGCCTTGGGGCCGGGGGCCATGGAATAATCCCCATCATTCTCCACCAAAACCGCCTACTTGACAACTCTCATTACAGTCTTCGGTAAGACGATATTGAACTCAGCACTGGCGGGTCGGGGAGGAGGGGGAGGGGGGCTTATAAAAATTGTAGCAGGATCACAGGAATGCAGGAAGATATCAAATTTGCTTTAGGGCCTTCCCAATCATACAAATATTCCTTTGCATTATCTTCATCAGTATTTGTATATTAGGGCTACAGACAATTTTAGATATTTTTGTGCATTTTGATCTCCTGTTAGCATTTTTTTAATTGTATCAGTGTAACAGAAATCCTTAACACTTAACACAATCTTTAACTTATTCTAGTCGACTGCTAACAGACTAATCTCAAATTGTTGTATTAGGAACACAGAAACGGAAAAACCTGTAGGTTGTAATATAATACAAATTTCTCCTCTTTTTCAAATTTTCATCAGTATCACAGAATTTGTACTTTGAAATCATACACAAATGTTGGTTCATCAGGATTACAGAAACTAGATACTTTCTCACCAATTATGATCTCCTGATACATATTTCTCACAACTCTTGCGTTGGCACGTCAGTTCTAGCATTTATGGGCAGTTGAACACATTCTGGCGCATGCAGATTTCATGGTACAATTTTCTCTAAACCAAATCAGTATCACAAAAATACAGGAAGTTATAACTCTTGTGGTCGGGTCTCATTTGATCTCCTGATATAAATTTTTCGTGTCAAGCTTGTTGTGCCGGGATCACAAAAGCACAGGTAACCGAACGAATACTGATTTCCCGATATAAATTTGTCTTTCACAAGTGGTTATATCAAGATCACAGAAATGCAAAGTCAGCCAACTTCTTAAACATTAGGATCTCCTGGTACAAATTTGACTTCTCATGTACCACTATAACAGAACCGCAGTAAACTAAAGAAATTGTGATCGGATTCCTTCTCACACATTATGATCTCCTGGTACAGGCACCGATTTTCAATATTGTTATTCGCAGTCATAAGAAGCAAGATGCTGTACATTATATGGCGGCTTTCGTATAACAATTTCTAAAAGTGAAGCCAATACCAGACGATACCACAATTTTGTTTAGCTTGGTGCACTCCTGTGATCTTGATGTAGAAGTTTTGAGGAGAATATACATCAAGACATAAGAATTCGGGAGACTTAGATTTCTCCGGTTCAGTTATCCGAATGCAATTTTGAGAAGAGAAATTTATATCCGGGGATCAGTGAGGGTTGAGAGGTGTCTGATGTGGCTATCTGTGGAAGAAGCATTTTATTTATGTAGTCCTAGTTGGCATAGGATCACGATGCTTTGTATTCTTGTGACCGATTTCTATTCTGTCGGTTTATGGTACCATAAACTGGGCAGTAAAATTGAAACGTTCGTTACCATACATAAACTAGGAATGGATGTCGTATACTTCGATAAGACTATTCTGTGTGGGTCAGCGATGGGGAACGCCGGACGTATTCGTCGTGCTTCTACTGTTTTTTTTTTGCGAATTGTCTACAAATTCGCATATAATACGCAAAGCCGGTGTAGATTAGTTAAACGCGTGAAAGCCGGTTTCCCGTTCCGTAAGTTACGAAGTTGTAATTGTCGGAAGTTCCATATACTACTCATTGTTATTCGCGGCATTAATTAAGCTTAACACTGTTCAAATACTCGCGAAATTCCCACGTATGCGTGCGGTTAAATTTAGGTGCACATCGCGAAAGCGTTAATCAAATACTTAGACGCGATTGTTCCGTACGGGACGGCGATGATCTAAATTTTTCCGTCGTCCAAACGCTACTTGATTTGTTAATTAAACCGAACGATAATTACGAACTCGGGAGTTATGTACATTTAGCGCCGGCCGAAGTTTAATTGCAACAAGATTTAATTCCGCACCATTTCTAATTACGACTGGAAACTGGAATATTCGCACCAACCGACAGTCGTATGGGCGTTGCCCGACATCAATGTAAGTAGTAATCTAACACCTGGAAAGTGTGGCTTTTTTGCTGTCGGCCAGGCCCACTTCAACTTAATTGAATTTCTAGAGACGGCAACAAAACCTTCAACGAATTGAACGCACATCATACATACGCTTTATCCCGTAATCCATTTTTCTATGCAAATTTCCGGAATAGAATTTACATTTTCTTGTTAAAGTGGAAGGTGGATGTTTGTGAGCGCCATAAATTCAAAGTTGTATTTGAGAGAACGGGAGAGAGAAATTTTTAAAATGAAATGCCGTGTACCTGTCTTTGAAAAGTTTAGAAAAATTTTAATATTTTTGTTAAAGATTGTATTAAATTTTGTTCGGGGAAACTTCTGTACTAAACGAAAAGTTTGGAGGGGCGTCGGGGGAAGTCTCGTTAACCCGCACTTCAAACAACTGTGGCAAAAAACCAGGCAAGTATGTGGTCAGCCTGAGATTGATTAATAGTTCTGTATTAAGAGAGCAGAATATGAGAAGGGGTTCTCTGTCATTCCTATGTTCCTGATACGGCTAGTTATACACATTCAATGCACTTCTGGCGCATTCTGACTTTCAAAATAAGTTTAAAATTATCGTATCAGGGTCACAGAATTGCGAACTTTGACTCTTTGATATATGCTTCCCTTATTAGAAACTAAAATTTATCTTCAAAAAATATCCCACGTATTATGACCTTTTGCCCTTTGAAAATAACGTATCAAGACTACAGGAACGCGGAAGGCTGTGAAACTTATGATCAAACAATTTGTCTTTCTGATCTCCTGGTATAAATTTGTCTTATCAAAGTGAGAAAAACTGAGAAACATGTGACCAGCCGACTTCTCAAACATTCTCGTGTACTGATAAATATTGCGGATGCAGAATTTTTGTACCAGGATCACAGAAAGGCAGGAAGCTGTAAAATTTTTATTCGGATAACTTCTCACGCATTTTGATCTGTTCATATAAACGTTCCTTATCAGAACTGCTGTACCGGCATCACAGACATCCAGGTTGATTCTAGTTTCCTGAGCCAAACCTCTCGTTGCGAAGTTGTTTTTGTTGTGACGAAAGGTGAGAAGCTGTAACGCTTATGATCCGACAACGTCTCATACATTCTGTTGTCCTGATAAAGATTACTCTTTCCAAAGTTGAATGAATCTGTATCACTTGTGCGCACATATATGCCGTTCCTCTGATAACTATTTCCCGTATTTAGCAGGATCACAGAAATGCAGGAAACTGTAAATTTGTGGTCAGAACTCTTTTGCATTTTGAGTTCCTGGTATAAATGGTGAAGTACCGCTTTGAGGAATAATGTAACGCCAGGGGGCCTAGGGGGTATGGAATACCCCCAGCATACGAAGAGTATATTTATGTATAAGAATGATCTCATGGTGATGATTGTGGGAAAAAGGCCATCGAATTTTCCTTTTACTGGGGGGTATTATATAAACATTGTAGCAGGATCACAGGAATGCAGGAAGATATAAAATTTGCTTTAGACGCCTTCCCAAGTATACAAATATTTCTTTTCATAATCTTCATCAGTATTTACATATTAGGACTACATACATTTTTATATATTTTTGTGCTTTCTGATCTCCTGTTAGCATTATTTGAAATTGTTGTATCAGTGTAACAGAAACCCTAACGTTTACACTTAAAACACCCTTTAACGTATTCTACTCTGCTGCTAACAGACTAATCTCAAATTGTTGTATTAGGAACCCAGAAACGGAAAACCTGTAGGCTGTATAGTCTAATGTGAATCGTGATTACAAAAACCCGGTAATCTGTATAATTTGTCACCAGACAACCTCTTTTTTTTTTCAAATTAGTATCAGTATCACAGAATTTGTACTTTGAAATCATACACAAATGTTGGTCCATCAGGATTACAGAAACGGCAGTTGTCATTAGATACTTTCTCACCAATTATGATCTCCTGATACGTATTTCTCAAAACCCTTGTGTTGGCACGTCAGGACACCTTCTGGCGCATGGAGATTTCATAGTACAATCTTCTCTAATCCAAATCAGAACCACAGAAATACAGGACGTTATAAATCTTGTGATCAGGTAATGTCTCATTTGATCTCCTGATATAAATTTTTCGTATCAGGTTTGTTGTTCCGGGATGTATTAGGAGAGCATAATATGAGAAGGGGTTCTCTGTCATTCCTGTGTTCCTGAACGGCTAGTTATACACATTCAATGCTCTTCTCGCGCATTCTGACTTTCAAAATAATTTTCAAATTATCGTATCAGGCTCACAGAATTGCGAAAAGTTATAAAGTCAGACCCTTTGATATATGCTTCCCTCATCAGAAACTAAAGGTATGTATCAAAAAATATCTCACGTATTATCTTTGGCCCTTTGAAAAATAACGTTCTGATCTCCTGGTACAAATTTGTCTTATCAAAGTAAGAAAGATGTGTCCAGCCAACTTCTCAAACATTCTAGTGTACTGATAAATATTGCAGGTGCAGAATTTTTGTACCAGGATCACAGAAAGGCAGGAAGCTGTAAAATTTTTATTCGGATAACTTCTCACGCATTTTGATCTGTTCATATAAACGTTCCTTATCAGAACTGCTGTACCGGCATCACAGACATCCAGGTTGATTCTAGTTTCCTGAGCCAAACCTCTCGTTGCGAAGTTGTTTTTGTTGTGACGAAAGGTGAGAAGCTGTAAGTAACGCTTATGATCCGACAACGTCTCATACATTCGTTGTCCTGATAAAGATTACTCTTTCCAAAGTTGAATGAATCTGTATCACTTGTGCTCACATATATGCTGTCCTCTGATAACTATTTCTCTTATTTACCAGGATCACAGAAATACAGGAAACTGTAAACTTGGGGTCAGAACTCTTTTGCATTTTGAGTTCCTGGTATAAATGCTTAAGTACCGCTTTGAGGAATAATGTAACGCCAGGGGGCCTGGGGGGTATGGAATACCCCCAGCATACGAAGAGTATGTTTATGTATAAGAATGATCTCATGGTGATGATTGTGGGAAAAAGGCCATCGAATTTTCCTTTTACTGGGGGGTATTATATAAGCATTGTAGCAGGATCACAGGAATGCAGGAAGATATAAAATTTGTTTTAGACGCCTTCCCAAGTATACAGATATTTCTTTTCATAATCTTTATCAGTATTTACATATTAGGACTACATACATTTCTATATATTTTTGTGCATTCTGATCTCCTGTTAGCATTATTTGAAATTGTTGTATCAGTGTAACAGAAACCCTAACGTTTACACTTAAAACACCCTTTAACGTATTCTACTCTGCTGCTAACAGACTAATCTCAAATTGTTGTATTAGGAACACAGAAACGGAAAACCTGTAGGCTGTATAGTCTAATGTGAATCGTGATTACAAAAACCCGGTAATCTGTATAATTTGTCACCAGACAACCTCTTTTTTTTTCAAATTAGTATCAGTATCACAGAATTTGTACTTTGAAATCATACACAAATGTTGGTCCATCAGGATTACAGAAACGGCAGTTGTCATTAGATACTTTCTCACCAATTATGATCTCCTGATACGTATTTCTCAAAACCCTTGTGTTGGCACGTCAGGACACCTTCTGGCGCATGGAGATTTCATAGTACAATCTTCTCTAATCCAAATCAGAACCACAGAAATACAGGACGTTATAAATCTTGTGATCAGGTAATGTCTCATTTGATCTCCTGATATAAATTTTTCGTATCAGGTTTGTTGTTCCGGGATGTATTAGAAGAGCATAATATGAGAAGGGGTTCTCTGTCATTCCTGTGTTCCTGATACGGCTAGTTATACACATGCAATGCTCTTCTCGCGCATTCTGCCTTTCAAAATAATTTTCAAATTATCGTATCAGGGTCACAAAATTGCGAAAAGTTATAAAGTCAGACCCTTTGATATATGCTTCCCTTATCAGAAACTAAAGGTATGTATCAAAAAATATCTCACGTATTATCTTTGGCCCTTTGAAAAATAACGTTCTGATCTCCTGGTACAAATTTGTCTTATCAAAGTACGAAAGATGTGTCCAGCCAACTTCTCAAACATTCTAGTGTACTGATAAATATTGCAGGTGCAGAATTTTTGTACCAGGATCACAGAAAGGCAGGAAGCTGTAAAATTTTTATTCGGATAACTTCTCGCGTATTTTGATCTGTTCATATAAACGTTCCTTATCAGAACTGCTGTACCGGGATCGCAGACATTCAGGTTGATTCTAGTTTCCTGAGCCAAACCTCTCGTTGCGAAGTTGTTTTTGTTGTGACGAAAGGTGAGAAGCTGTAACGCTTATGATCCGACAACGTCTCATACATTCTGTTGTCCTGATAAAGATTACTCTTTCCAAAGTTGAATGAATCTGTATCACTTGTGCGCACATATATGCCGTTCCTCTGATAACTATTTCCCGTATTTAGCAGGATCACAGAAATGCAGGAAACTGTAAATTTGTGGTCAGAACTCTTTTGCATTTTGAGTTCCTGGTATAAATGGTGAAGTACCGCTTTGAGGAATAATGTAACGCCAGGGGGCCTAGGGGGTATGGAATACCCCCAGCATACGAAGAGTATATTTATGTATAAGAATGATCTCATGGTGATGATTGTGGGAAAAAGGCCATCGAATTTTCCTTTTACTGGGGGGTATTATATAAACATTGTAGCAGGATCACAGGAATGCAGGAAGATATAAAATTTGCTTTAGACGCCTTCCCAAGTATACAAATATTTCTTTTCATAATCTTCATCAGTATTTACATATTAGGACTACATACATTTTTATATATTTTTGTGCTTTCTGATCTCCTGTTAGCATTATTTGAAATTGTTGTATCAGTGTAACAGAAACCCTAACGTTTACACTTAAAACACCCTTTAACGTATTCTACTCTGCTGCTAACAGACTAATCTCAAATTGTTGTATTAGGAACACAGAAACGGAAAACCTGTAGGCTGTATAGTCTAATGTGAATCGTGATTACAAAAACCCGGTAATCTGTATAATTTGTCACCAGACAACCTCTTTTTTTTTCAAATTAGTATCAGTATCACAGAATTTGTACTTTGAAATCATACACAAATGTTGGTCCATCAGGATTACAGAAACGGCAGTTGTCATTAGATACTTTCTCACCAATTATGATCTCCTGATACGTATTTCTCAAAACCCTTGTGTTGGCACGTCCGGACACCTTCTGGCGCATGGAGATTTCATAGTACAATCTTCTCTAATCCAAATCAGAACCACAGAAATACAGGACGTTATAAATCTTGTGATCAGGTAATGTCTCATTTGATCTCCTGATATAAATTTTTCGTATCAGGTTTGTTGTTCCGGGATGTATTAGGAGAGCATAATATGAGAAGGGGTTCTCTGTCATTCCTGTGTTCCTGATACGGCTAGTTATACACATGCAATGCTCTTCTCGCGCATTCTGCCTTTCAAAATAATTTTCAAATTATCGTATCAGGGTCACAAAATTGCGAAAAGTTATAAAGTCAGACCCTTTGATATATGTTTCCTTTATCAGAAACTAAAATTTATGTACAAAAAATATCTCAAATCAGAAAATAACGTATCAAGATTACAGAAACGCAGAAGGCTGTGAAACTTATGATCAAACAATGTCTCGTTCTGATCTCCTGGTTTAAATTTGTCTTATTAAAGTGAGAAAAACTGAGAAACATGTGACCATCCGACTTCTCAAACATTCTCGTGGTGTACTGATAAATATTGCGGGTTTAGAATTTTTATACCAGGGGCACGGAAGGCAGGAAGCTGTAAAATTTTTATTCGGATAACTTCACACGCATTCTGATCTATTCATATAAACGTTCCTTATCAGAACTGCTGTACCGGGATCGCAGACATTCAGGTTGATTCTAGTTTTCTGTGCCAAATCTCTCGTTGCGAAGTTGTTTTTGTGACGAAACGTGGAAACCTGTACAGAACCCCATACGTTCTGTTATCCTAATAAAGATTACTCTTTCCAGAGTTGATGAATCTCTAAAACTTGTGCTCACATATATGCCGTTCCTCTGATAACATTTCCCTTATTTACCAGGATCACAGAAATGCAGGAAACTGTAAATTTGTGGTCAGAAGTCTCATTTTGGGTTCCTGGTATAAATGCTTAAGTAAAGTAGAACATGCAAGGTATTATGCTACTTACTCTGAACTGAAACTGAAACGAAACTGAAACGAAACCGAAACGAAACCGAAACGAAACCGAAACGAAACCGAAACGAAACCGAAACGAAACCGAAACGAAACCGAAACGAAACCGAAACGAAACCGAAACGAAACCGAACGAAACCGAAACGAAACCGAAACGAAACCGAAACGAAACCGAAACGAAACCGAAACGAAACCGAAACGAAACCAAACGAAACCGAAACGAAAACCGAACGAAACGAAACCGAAACGAAAACGAAACCGAAACCGAAACGAAACCGAAACGAACCGAAACGAACCGAAACGAAACGAAACGAAACCGAAACGAAACCGAAACGAAACCGAAACGAAACCGAAACGAAACCGAAACGAAACCGAAACGAAACCGAAACGAAACCGAAACGAAACCGAAACGAAACTGAAACGAAACTGAAACGAAACTGAAACGCAACTGAAACGAAGGATTTCAATGCGCTAATGTTATTATTATTGTTTCAGCATCATTGAAAATAAACCAAGAAGACTGACGTAGAGCGTAATGCGGACGATACGGGCCTAAATCGCAATGGCACAGATAACGGACACAATGCAGGAATACTTTGCCTTACCCACCGCAATCTACACCCCCAACGCTTCCTACGGCGACGAGAACGCTACGAGCGCGCTCGACGCCCGCTCGACCGACCAAAACTTCTCCTGCGACGCGATAAGGGATTTCGTCAACGTCACCTGCGAGCTACCGATAAACTACGCGGTGCCGATGTACGGTTACGTTATGCCCTTTCTGTTGTTCGTAACGATCATAGCGAACACGCTTATCGTCGTCGTGCTGAGCAAGAGGCACATGCGGACGCCGACGAACGTCGTCCTGATGGCGATGGCACTCTGTGATATGTTTACGTTGCTGTTCCCCGCGCCGTGGCTGATTTACATGTACACGTTCGGCAACCACTACAAACCGCTTTGGCCCATCAGCGTTTGCTACGCTTGGACGGTGATGCACGAGGTGAGTTCGTTCGTGAAGTGTCGGGAGCGTACTAGCGTTTGTTCGCAGGTCATTCCGAACATGTTCCATACGGCGAGCATTTGGCTGACGCTGGCGTTGGCGGTTCAGCGATACATCTACGTCTGTCACGCGCCGTTGGCGCGAAAATTCTGCACGATGCCCAACGTTTATAAGTGCTTAGTTTACATACTCGTCTCGGCCGCACTGCACCAGGCGACGAGGCTGTTCGATCAGGAGTACTCAGAGGTGAGAAATAAAATTTACCTACGTAAGCAGTGGGCTCATCCCCAGACCCTACATTCTCCTCCAAAACCCGTCAGCTTTACCGCTCTTACTACAGTTTTCGGCAGCTCAGCGCCGGGTGGTGTGGAGGCTATAGAATAAGTAGGTATATCCTCCACCTTATATGAAAATAATTGAAAGGAACATTGCATTTTACCTAGAGTGGAATTTCCTGGGGGGTATTCTATTCCCCCGGGCCACCGGTGTTAGATCCTTCCCAAAACGCTCTGTCTCACCACTCTGAATACAGTCTTCGACAAGGCACCAGGGGGTCTATTGGGAATGGAATACCCCCCCCGATCCCAACATATACACAGATAATACGGTAGTTGAAAGATACATTGAATATATCCTGGAATGAATTTTCCAGGGGGTATTGACCTCCCCCGTGGTACACTTTTCCTCAAAACCGCCTGCCTCGCCGCTCTCATTACAGTTTTCGGTAAGACCACAGAACATGGCAAAACGAGTGTTTGGGAATACCCCCCCCCCCTCATTGTACACGAAAATCATTCGAGAATTAAAAGAAACATTGGAATTTTCTTACATCTCCCCAGACCCACCGGTGTGTCACTCATCCCCAAAACCGTCTGTCTCACCGCTGTCATTATAGTTTTCGGCAAGACGCTATCGAACTTAAAACCGGGTCGGAGGGGGGGGGGGCTAGGGGGTATGGAACACCCTCAGTATATCCGAAGAACATACGGTACCTAATTGAAAATTAAATCCTGGAATGGGTTTTCCTCGGTGGTATTCCAAATCTGCAGAACCCCCGGTCTTACCTTCTCTCCAAAAGCCCATTTTCAGCAAGACGCCATCAAACTCAGTACGGAGATCTGGGGGTTATTGAAATAACCCCCGATGTATAGGATCATAATCTGCTTAAAAGGGACATTTAAGCTTGCGTCCTAGTTTCGACATGACGCCATCGAACTTAACACCAGGGTAGGGGGGGGGGTATGCAATATCCCCCCAGTATATTCGAAGATCATAGGATAATTGGAAAAAAACATAGAATCGTTCCTGGAATGGATTTTCGTGGGAGGTATTATCCCCAGACCCCCCGGTGTTACATTTCCCCCAAAACTGTCAGCCTTACCGCCCTCGCTACAGTTTCCGGCAACTCAGCACCGGGGGGGTTTGGGGGTCTGGAATAAGTATAAGTATACATTGCATTTTACCTGGAGTGGAATTTACTGGGGGGTATTCCATACCCACGGGCAACCAGTGATAGATCCTTCCCACAACCCTCTATCTCACCACTCTGATTACAGTTTTTGGCAAGACACCATCAAACAACACCGGGGGTATCTAGGGGGTATAAAATACCTACCAGGAAAGTCCATTCCAGGAAAAACTTCATGTTCCTTTCAATTAGCGTGTGATCTTCATATATACTGGGGGTATTCTTTATCGAATGCCGGTTTGTAATACCGGTTATTTTGCGGGGAGGTATTCCATACCCCCCAGGCCCCCCGGTGTTACACTCTTCCCCAAAGCCGCCTGTCTCACCGCTGTCATTATAGTTTTCGGCAAGACGTAAATGAAAAAAACATACAATGGTTCCTGGAATCGATATAAAATACCCTCCGGTATATACGACTGTACGCTTATTGCACGGGACATTTAAGCTTTCCTGGAATAGAATTTCCTGGGGTTATTCCATCCCTCCGATATCCTACAGTGTTACATTCTCCCCCAAAGCGAACTGTCTCACCGCTCTTATTATAGTTTTCGACATGACGCCATGGAACTTAACACCAAGGGGGGGGGGGATCTAGGAGGCATGGAATGTCTCCCCAGTATATACGAAGATCACACGATAATTGAAAGGAACATGAAGTGTTTCCTGGAATGGATTTTCCTGGGGAGTATTCTTTATGGAATACCGGCATATAATACCGGCTGTTTTGCTGGGAGTATTCAGACCCCCCGGTGTTACACTATCACTAAAACCGCCTGTCTCACCGCTGTCATTATAGTTTTCGGCAAGACGTAATTTTAAAAAAATTAATTTTTCCTGGAATGGGTTTTCCTCGGTGGTATTCCATATCCAGATCCCCGGTGTTACCTTCTCTCCAAAGACTCGCCTCTCATTGCAGTTTTTAGCAAGACGCCATCATACTCAGTACTGTGGGGGGGGGGGCTGATTGTTATAAATTACCCCCCCTCCCCCCCGCGAAGATTATACGCTAATCGATAGGAACGTCACACGATGGCCTATTACTCACCGCTCTCATTCGCCACGACGCCATTGGGTATATACAAAGGGGAGGCTCTGTCTCACCACTCTGATTACGGTTTTCGGCAAGACGCCATCAAACTTAACACCCTCACCCTCCACTACTCATACCGGTACCAGACCCCCCGGTGCTAAAAACCGCTGGTTTTCGGCAAGACATCTTTCCTGGAAGGGGTGGACATTGCTGAACTCAGTACCGGGCTAAGATGGTGACGTCTACGGAATACCCTCTGCCTCACCGCTCTTAAGCCGCCATAGACCTTAACCCGCGACGGGGGGAGGGGGGCTATACAATGTCCTCCAGTAGCTCGAAGTTCATACGCTAATCGATAGAGACACATTACATTTTTCCTAGAATACATTTTTCTGGGAAGTGTTCCACGCTCCCCAGACCGCGCGGAAGGGGGGGGGGGGTATGTGGAGGTAAGTATTTCCTACCCCCCAAACCCCTCGGTTGCTACCCAAAACCGTCTTCCTTGCCGCTCTCATTGCAGTTTTCGGCAAAACGCTATCGAAAGTACAACCGGACTTTGTGGGAGCATGGTGTAACCCCCCCCCACCCTCCCCAGTGTACACAACAAGCTTTCGAGAATGAAAAAAACATTGGATCTTTCCTAACTACCCACAGTTGAGTTTTTCCTAGAATGAATTTTCCTCTGAAGTGTTCCACCCCCCCACCCCCACCCGCCGGCACTCCGGTGTTACCACTTCCGCATAACCGTCAGTCTCACGGCTGTCTTTATAGCAAGATTTGATCGAACGTAAGGTTAGGGAGGTATGGAAAAGAATGGATACCCCCCAATGTATACGAATATCGTACGTTAATTGAGAAGAACATTTAACCTTTCCTTGGGGGGGGGGGCATTGTTCAAGACGAATAATTTTAGTTCGGACTTCCCTCTAAAGATGTCAGCCCTGATTGCACAATACTAAGATACTGACATGCGAGAATACTCGAGCATGTGCAAACACGAAACCGCAGGGGGAGCAAATTAGCCAGAGAGAAGTCGAATACGTTTCTTATTGCAAATAGTTGGCTTTGTTTCGTTCGGAGAACAAATAAGGGCGGCTAATCGAAAATCTCAAGACGAACGGCGACCGCCTGATAAACTCAAATCCGGTTAACACGGCCGGAGACTTTCCCATTATTTTTCATCTTCCCCCCCCAACGCCTTTGATATCGTAATAACTTTTAAGCGACGTCCTTTTTAATGTCATCCCCCGATTACCAACTTTAATCGAAATTTATGATTAGGATGTTCGCGCGAAGAAAGAGAAACACATTACGCTCCTTTTACCTTTTCCGTTCCGTTGGCCGTAAAAAAAGTTTGCTTTGAGAGTTTTCTGGCTCGACGTCGCGTTATTCAAAGTGCGGGGTAATTACGAGGCCTTTGCCGATTATGTGGTAGGCGACGCGTAATTAACGCGATGAGTCCGGATTTGATGGGAGACGTCATAAGATTCCTCACCTCAAGATGTAGATTGGTTGCCTTTTAATTACGACATTGAAAGATCTACAAAACGTCTTCTTCAAAGCTGGTCAGTTTCGTTCACCCCAAAGGCAACGTTCAAAAGAACTCATTCTTGGTGAAACCCTTATGCAAAGCGTTGAACAAAATTTCAACTAATCTTCGCGGTAAATATCATTAATTAATTATTAATCCATTGGTCGTATAATTCCAAACTTATTCAACGGGGTAAGCTTGAATGCCGGTTAATCCAGCTCAGCTTTCATCCCTTGAGTAATTACGCACTTAGTGCGATTCGATTTAGATTTAACCGCGCTACTTAAAAGTTTAATTAAGTTTTGGTAATGCCTCGCGCTTTCCTTTGATTTTTACGCCACGTTTTTGTTTTGTTTAAGGTGGAGATCTACTGGAACGGAAGCTACGAGTACGTGTGCAGCACGAGGACGGCGGCGTGGGTGATGAACTACGTTACCGAGGACGTCTACTATTTATCCTACTTCCTTTTTCGGATCATTTTTGTCCACCTAGTGCCCTGCGTTGCGCTGGTGGTATTAAACTTCCTTCTGTTCTGCGCGCTGAGGCAGGCCCAGCAGCGGCGCGACCTGCTCCTCTCGAAAAAGAACCAAAAAAGTGAATGCAAAAAGCTGAGAGACTCGAACTGTACGACCCTCATGCTTATCGTTGTGGTCACCGTTTTCCTGTGCGTCGAGATACCGCTGGCGGTCGTGACGATCCTCCACGTCCTTTCCTCGATCGTGATAAAGGAGTTTCTCGACTACTACGTCGCGAACGTCTTGGTGCTGTTTACGAATTTTTTCATCATACTCAGCTACCCGATCAATTTCGCTATTTACTGCGGAATGTCGCGTCAATTTAGGGAGACGTTCAAGGAACTCTTTATACGCGGGTCGATTGGTAGCAATAGGAATGGAGGATCGTCGCGTTACTCGCTCGTTAATGGACCGAGGACGTGCACGAACGAGACTGTTTTGTAAGTTGCACGGTTATTGACACAAATGACAGTTGAGAACTTTGCGCAATTTACCCGTAAGACTAGCCCATCGGTAAACAGGTGAAATTACCTCTAGATACAGAGGAAACAACCTCCTCCCCCTCCCTCACTACGAGTTACCTAAACCTAGATTAATTTTCTCATTAAAAAAGAGGCGAATGCAGAAATTTACCCATGATCGAAGGCGATTCGTACTGCTCTAACCCCCAATGAATGTGATGTATACGAAAAAGGGTGTCTAACTTCATATGTGTCAATAATATTCCTCTAATCTAACATAGTGCAGTGTCTTGTAAATATAGAACTAACAAATTGTATGTTTTATATCATAAGTAAGATATGTGCTTTTAAGGAGGGGGCAAAGCATTTGTTATATACATGTTGGGGTGTACATAACTGTTTTAACTGTAAAGGATAAAAATGAGCAATCGTCGAACGTTTCTTGAAGGATCGAGCCCTACTTCGGAAACGTTCGGTGATGTCGTATATTTTTCTGGATGCATTTTCGTGTTATATGTTTCCCGCAATTGAATTTTTCTCCTAATAATTGTCGCGGGCGTAGAAGAAACCGTTGTAGCTTGACTCACACGCTCTGAGATGTGCTCTTGGTTTATTTTGAAATAATAAAGGAGAAATTTGGTTGGATTTCATACTTGCATAACCTTTGGAATACTACCGAGTGCGACAAGATCATAGCCGATTCGTCACAATTGGTGCAATTCTTCTTACTGTTTGATATTTTTCAGTTGATTTAGACGGTAATCATGACCACAAGCTTACTTGCATTTAGAGGAACTCGTCAGAGGTGCTGTAATTTACCTCTATATAGGCGATGAACCGGTAGAACAAGATCATGATCACCATTCAACGTATACAGAGGACTCGCTCATCAATGCTGTAACTTTGCGATTGCGACCGTGAACCTTGCACTTACTGGTTAGTATATACCACTTTGAGCACAACTTCTAGACACCTTAAGACACAATTTTAGATATGACGCCATCAAGTCTCCCCGTGTGGGCTCGTGTAATGCGGTGTTGCCTCTATCCACTGGGCGAGATTTTTGAAAAACCACTGTGAACAGTCTACAAATTATTATCGCCCGGTTCAAAACACTTAAAGGGTAAGAAGGTGCACCATGGGTCCTATCCAGGATCCAGGAAAAGGTGTTTACCATGAATACATTGGCGTTACAGCAGCAGGAGATGGATCAACAGATGAAGAAACTGGTGACAAATATGAAACAAGTATAAATTGTGCAAGATGAAGCGCATATTTTTAAACCGAAATCGCTTTTGTTTTGACATCACCAAGGAATATATTTTTGCAGATGTCTCAATCGCTCTTTGTGAGTACCCTCTTCCGACAATTCGTTCTTGTGGTATAAGGGACTATACCCGATCACGATAAGAGGTCGAGGAGGAGGGCTATGGTTGGTAGAAATTAACTCCTTTCGTCGTTGAAACCTTTCATTAAAGTACCATGAAGGATAAAACTAATTCCCCCCCCCCCCCCCCTCACCCTCCAGCCCATAAGAGAACAGAAAGAAGGGCAGTAGTTGGTCGAAAACGGTTCCTTTCGTTGAGACGTTTAATTAGAATACATTGAGAGATAAAATTAATTTTTAACCCCCCCCCCTCCCCCACGCTCACTGATATCGAAAAAGACTCACGCGGGAAAATTATAGTTTGTACAAACCAATTTATTTCGATGAGACCTTTCATTAGAATACCATGAAGGGTAGAATATGTGTTAACCCCCCCACCCCCACCCATTTTCTAAAGTTTAACTTAGCACAACTAAAGGTATGGTATGCGTATGCAAAATCTGAGACCAATTGGTTGTCGTATGTAAAAGTTATGCATGTTTTACTTTCAAAAACAGCGTCTCAGGAAATAATTCGTGTGGGAGCCCTCCTTTTAGACATCGAAATTTGATGGCCGTCTGGCACACCTTCAAGGTATAGGCTACCTACTGCAAACAATTCCAGGACTCTAGCACCATTCCCCTATAAGTAGTTCGAAACGGCAGAAGTGGGTCCGGACCGACGGACGGACAAACCGCAAACAATAGCACATTTTCTTTAATTCTTAAAAAATGCGCTAAAAAAGACCCAACGAACAGGAAGACCACATCAAAACTGGAGCAGCTGGACGTATATACCAAGAAAGTCCAGCAGACGAACCAGAAAATAAGCGAGTCGGATATTCAATACCACCAGGATAACTACATTGAGACAAGCCTACCAAGCGTACAACCAGGCTGTCGAGCCCCTTGACCGCTGGAAAAGCGATCTAGACGTGGAGAATGTCGATGAAAAAGGGACCGAACCGCTTATACGAATTAAGAAACAAGAAGTGCGTGGGACGATGTAAGTTAAGAGGAAATAGAGTCCAGGCGTATGAGTATTTCACGGACAACAAATACGAGGAGATCCAGGAACGCTATGAGAGGATACTAATCGATATGGAAGTAGGTAGTGGAAGCACGCGCCAGCCCGAAAATGGTAAAATTACCAACAATTCCCATTTTTAGAACGGGGTTCCACGATTTGTTTCTCAAATTGGTCCACTCGAACAGCACGCCGTCGAATACGGAAAGGAAGTACTACCTGAAGAGCAAGGAGGAAGGGGAGGAGGCCGTGTTAATCCAACATCTCCGATCAAAATTACGAGACAGCACGGGATGCAGTAAACGGCGATACAACAACGTGAGGCTCATCATATCGAAACTTTGAGACAAGATTCCCTCGAATCGCAAAAGAAAATGCGGCTCCACGACACCACCCACGAGTGTCTGAAAGATTCCCGAGGTTAAGGACGTGAGTGTAATTATTGGAGGCAGTAGGAATGGACAAGAGGGAGTACCAAATGCATGGGGCATTGACTAGTTTACTCTTGTGACTGTTGCTGTCCTTGGGGGTTGGTGTAGTAACGAGTGGTGAGTGTACTTACAGTTTTTAGTTGAGTAACATTTTGTATTGCATTTAAAGCATAACTGTTGTTCTTTTACATCCTTGATTCTTTCGACAGCCAATAGTTTGTCCAATTTTGGGCACACGTCGATTTGCTGTTGTTCCTTACAGTAGGTATGTGCAATTTGGTGTCTTATTTCCGACCCAGTTACCCTTGTATGACGATGGTGGTGGGTGGTCTCCTTAAAGCCTCCAGAGATTGAAATGTTGACTTCGTGAATTCCATCGTCTCCTCTAGTGCCTGAGTCTTTGTTGAACTTCTGCTCGAATATCCCATTAGTTTCGGCGTCCCTTTTCCTGGAAATAATTTCTGTGAAGACTATGTCTGAAATAAGTCATGAAATGCCACCCAGTTTTCATACCCGGTGTTGAAGAGAAGGCATCTTGATTATCGACAGTTTTTTTTTACTGTTCGAATTTTGCATCTCCATATTACAGTGACTTTATAGAGACAGTGGCGACAATAGAGTGTCTAATTTTTGATTGGTTGTTGAGATCGGCCGCCATTTTGCGTCAAATTTCACGTGTTTCCGGTAATAGATATGCTCACGCGCATTCCCGCGCTTCTATAAACGTCACTGGTTGACACATTTGAAGTACAGGTGCCATGATATTCCTACAAAAAATAGTATCATGACAGATGACAGCCTAACATTAGCCACTTCTGCAGTCAAATGCCAGAGGCAGACGATGAAAAATTTGTGTTTCAATGGCCGTGAATTCAGTACCTAGTCGTATTTCCGCGTGCAATTAGCATTGGAGGACAAAACAAATAGCTGAAAACGAATGTGGCGGAACCTAATATGTGTGACTATGTGACAGCAATTGAGGATATTGTTGTGAAACGCGATACCATATTCGACTCGCAGTGCAATAACCCATCGAGCAATTTCTATGAGTCGGATTCAGCGAAGAGATTATGTTGACGAGGCAGAGTAAGACGTTCAATTGAAAGGATGGTTTTCAGAAAGTAGTTGATGGAATCTGGACCATCCACTCAGGCGGAGACTAAACTAGCGACAACCATATTCATATTTACAGTTTTTATATCGCTAATTGTACTAATAAAACGTTTACAAAATAGTCGTTTGCAATATGTGTAAAGCAACCACCGCGCGCAGCGCCGGTAATTTGACTGCTCCCTAATATGATATTGCGGTGTACGCCACACATGCCTACGTGTATTGTGTGTTGCCAATTTTTTGACGCAAAATGGCGGCCGAACTCCTATTGTCGCCACTGTCTCTATAAAGTCACTGTACTCCATATTGGCGATTTGCTCCTGTTCTCTATTTGTTTGTGAATTTAGGTGCAATAGATCGTCTCGCTATTTTTTCTTGCATGGGATTACATTCGCCTAGCGCAGACGATGAAGCGGACAAACAAGATTCCATTAAACGTTTACAGTGGAATCGATTATCATTACTGTAAGGTCGATTTGCATTTTACGGAACGCCAACGTCACGTCACGGACCGGCAACGTCACGTAAATCTTGTTCACACTTTACGTTAATAGGTTCTTAGGATGGTTGCGATTGGATTTTTTATTCTGGACCATCTGTTCTTATCATGCTCAGATTAAATAGAAGAAAATTAGCGTCAGCGTCACGAGAATGAAATGTTTGAAACTTATGTCGACGGTTCTTGACGTTGACGGTGCGTTCCGTTACGTCATCATTAAAATTCTACAATATTTTCATGTGACGTTCCCGGTCCGTGACGTGACGTTGACGTTCCGTAAATGGCGAATCGACCTTAATGCTACGTTGCTAACCATTTGTGCGCGTCACCTGCTCCTTGATTAATTAAGATGTTTATTAAATAAAAATGGGATTGTTAAAACTTCGATCTTGTATTTTCTGATCGCTGCGGTAGTTATCGATCGCAGTACTAATGTCATGTCCATTACGTTCATGACAAAAAAGCACTTTACTGTGCAAACAGAATGTAATGAAAGGTAGTGATTATGTGGTAAAGTGCTGCAAGAAAACACATTAGCGTACATGTTTACTCACTCAACAAATACGTTTGTATGTTCAATCGTCACTCAGCAGCTAACGATTCAGTTTGAGTTTTGCAATAGAAGTAAGACGACAATGAAAGTTACATCGTGTGTCATTTTTGTATCATTTTTAAGTGCCACGAGTGGTATTTCACTGATACACAATCAGCGATCCTGGAAGGTATGTACAGAAAAAGTGATCCGAACGATTTTTGGAAACGAAACTCTCCACTATGCCTTCAAGGAAAGTAGTGACCTCTTACCGTTCAATATAAGAAACCAAAGGATTCTTATTAACATCGATTATCCCATACCTCGCAGGATAGGAAAGGTTTCCAACAATTTCATATTCGAAGTTAGAGATTTGGATGTTTTAAGAAAGTGTATTGTTTCATTGGAATCCATAGGTACATGGAGTGTGCAACCCGTTAATGCAAGATTACTTATTATAACCGATCACTTACGGCACGTGGAAGCGGTTTTCGATATATTATGGAATTATGGCATTATATATCTGGCAATTTTGATGATCAACAAGGACGAAGATGCAAGATCGTTCTTATTTACAGCAAATCCACATGATGTTCAGAACCATCACGGCGCATTCCCGAACACAATGCATGTGCAAAGTTGTGATCAAGCGATCGCTGACACGATTCCGCTTCCTATAAGAGATTATCACGGATGTCCCACACGATTCAGTACTACTTCCTCTTTGCACTTAATGTATAAATTTAATCGCAGAGATTTTACCATTAACATGGCGGTTGAAATATTGAATATCTCTTTGAAACAACCTCGTATGTATGGTATTATTGTACGTGATGGACTACCAATTTCCAATATAAACGGAGGTTCTCGTGTGAGTCACGTGTACATACGGGACGTCATAGTGTGGGTAGTTCCTCCAACAAATGCCATTTCGTCATTGGAAATTTTAGCAGTTAATTTTGAAAAGGAGGTTTGGATATTAGTTTCGGTTGGTTTTGCATTATTTACCTTTGCGTGGTACGTTTTGGAAAAATTCAAAAGAAGCTTCGGTGAAATTGTTCTGAAGACTTTTGGAATCACGCTATCTGGAAGCACTAATCGCATTACCAATTCTTCAAGACTTAGATTTCTAATTGTGTGCTACATTATATACAGCGTGCACATACAAACAGCGTACGTATCAAACTTAATGCGCCTGATAACTACACCTCCGAGAAGCCAACCGATAAGCAGTATAAAGGAGCTGCTAGAAGCTGAGATTCCAATTTGTTGGGAATCTACTGCCGTAACGGTGAGAACGGTACACAAATTGCTAAGTCATGGGAAGATATTCAGCAAGATGAAGTTAAGAACATGTCCCATACGAGATGAAGATCCCCGTGTGCTGTTGGAGAGTTGGTCTGCACATCCAAATTTCTCTATCGTTATTCCATTGAAAACACTACATGCCCATGCACTGAGTTTACGACTGCCTAATTACTTCATTGATAATCACTTTGTACCTCCCTTGATGCAGACCTTTATAAGTAAGAGAAGTAGTTTCATTATCGACAGTTTAAACATAGTCATCGACAGATTGACCGAAAGCGGTTTGTACGATAAACTAGATAAAGATCGAGAATCTTACGTCGACTCGAAAAGAAGGGAATTGCCGCAAGAAGAAGAAGTGGTGGCGCTATCTTTACAGCACTTGAATGGAATTTTTATTGTATACTCTTTCGGTCTGGTTTTATCTGTAGTGGCGTATATTGGAGAACTGATTGCACATCGATTTTAAATGCAGCTCGATTTTCAAATTGCACTTCGCTCACTGAAAATGTTTGAAAATGTTATTGCCAAGAAGAGGTATGCAATTTATAATAAAAATTCTTTTCCGGCACCAAGACACGCTTTACTTTAGCTTAAATTTTGACCTATCTTGTACTTATCAGAAAAATAAAACTTGCTAAAAGGTTGTAGAAAATCACTTAATAAGGACACCAAACCTTCACCATATACTTTCTGTTGGCATATGCCTTGCGTAGCCGCGTCTCCCAGAATTTAGTCAACTGTCGTGGCGATGTGTCCCTGGTAGGAACTAACAAGGGTGCATCTCCACCGCTTTTATTGCGATTGCGTTGGGCCGCGACATATGTTAGCGCAATTTGATTAAAAATCAAGTTATATTACAATATAGTAACAAAAAAGTTGTTTTGAGTTGTTGTCAAAATAAACAGAATTGAAAACGTAATTTTTGATTTTTCTCATTCTTAATTGCAAGAAGAAACATTTGGCGCCCGAGCAAAAAGTAACCTCGTGCTTTACGAAGAATCAATTCTACCGAAGCAATAAACAACGTGAATCGCCAATTCGTCGATTCGTACCAACAATATTGTTACGTTCACTTTGGGCCAACGTGACAAAATTACCTATAAGCACACGGTAAGCTCAGGCAAAGTAGGGGTGGGTCGGGGTGAAAATGGGGTTCTTCTATACACACACAAATAAACCAAAAAGGGAAGGAAACAGTAAAAGTAATCCGGATAGGCGCCACTTAGTCTTTGATAAATTTAGAGAGAGAGGAGTACTAAAGGGATGAACAAGGCAGACCAAGAGATCCTTGTTCTCGTCTTACTAAACTCAAAGGAATACACAATTATGGAGAAAACAAACAGTATTTGATGTATAAATGCGGGTAGTTTAATAACAAAGATCTCAAAATATCACAAATCTGACACTGTAATATATCGATCTAGTATATCAAACTGGCAATTTAAAATAATCTCTAATAAAACAAATGAGAAGCCAACACGTAGCCTGGGAAAATATTTATCCAAAAGGGCTTCCGCAGAAACAACGGAGCTATAATCATTAAGTGACTTTCAAACAAAGTAATAATCACAACTCGTTAGTATCAACAACCAAAATGTAATCAAACGTTAAAAGGGAAAAACTACGAAAATTTACCTTGAACTCCGGTCGCAACCTTCCGAGCTCAGAGGACGCGAAACTGCAAATCTGAAACAGTCAGACACAAAAACAAAAAAATAAGAAGGGTAATGATTCGCGTTGCACAATATATCGCATAAGCAATGGTTAACGTAAGACACGAATGGTTATTCTTGTACGTAGAATTGCAATCAATACTAAAAAGAATCAAAAATTCAAATGACTTTACAACAAAACAAAATTTGGTTCGACTAAGGGTTGGTTTTCACAATCGGTATGAGATATCAAAAAGTGACATAAAGTTTTAAGAGAAAAATACTATAAAATGTACAAATAAAATAATTGAATCTATCTTCAATGACAAAGCAATCTTATCAATTCAAAAGAAAACAAACTTACACGAGCAAGTTCTTCAAAGTAAAATACATAACGTTAATTAAAAATTTACACAGTACCAATTCCACACGTCTCGTTAATTAAGTACTTGCGTTTCGGAAAAATGGATCGTAGGTCAACGAACTACGTAAAATTGGGTCATCAGTTCAAACATCGGTTTCACATGAAATGGCGGTAATTCTTCAGTCAATTCTTCAGTCGGTAAGGTAGAAATATGTAGAGCGTTTTTGATTGTAATGGCGTCAAAACTTCAATGGAATTCTATGGCACCATATGGAAAATCGGGTATTCGCGTTTCCACGTCAAAATATCAATATACAGTCAGGAAGCAATTGATAAAACCAAAATAATAAGTAAGAAAACTTAGGGAGTACGAAAGTAGCCTAAAATAGATTATTTAAAATAAAAAGATAATGCGTCATAGATAACATACCGCAAAACGGCCTTAAACTTGTAAGATAAATCCGCAGCAATGGGTCATCAGCGAAATTGGAAGTAAGATGATAAGAGAAAACTTCACTAATCTTAATACAACACCACTAATTAATCCCAAAAAAAAGTAGACGAATATGTCAAGTAAGTATAATGGCGTGTAGCTCAAATACAAGTCAAGATCGAATCGAGTTCTTCAACATGGACTGCGCGCGTTGACAGTGAGTGGGAGAAGAATAACCGCGCCAATCAACAGAACACTAGACAAAAGGTTTTTTTAAAAGAAAACTATATCGCAAATAAAGGATCGGCTTATAATGTGAACACCTAGATGGCGTAAGGATTGCTATATAAAGGTAAGAGTTCGCATAATGTTATTCGAGAAGGATTCCACATAGTAATTCAAATATAAGCCAAAGCAAAGATTACACGGTAAAGAAAATAACGTCACAATATTCAATCGGAAGCTACAAGAATCCAATATCTGTCCATTTGAGGATCATCTAACAGTGTCAACGACCAAATATCCTTTCCACAAATTCTCAATTTCTTTTGCGAGGTAAGAGTGATCATTCTAATTTGCTTTGAAATAATTCATAACGCACTGAATTTTATTTTGACCAGTAATGTCAAATAAAAATAAAGCATATGTAAAATCCCTTTTAGTAAAACGAGAATTTCTTTATAACAAGCTTAATGCCTTCTCATCATACATTAATGATTTAAAAAACGATTTCAATAGATCTGAGCTTAAATTACGTATCAATAAAATTGAAAATATACTTGAGGAATTTACTCATATTCATCTTCAGCTAGAAGAAATAGGGTCGACTTCTACAAATGTAGAAGAGCTTAATGAATTTGAAACTATTTTATTCATCAGTTTCTAAAGCAAAAGCTATTTCTTCCATCGAAAATGTCTTGCCGTCAACCTCTGTAAATATGCCAATGTCACTGAATGTTAAATTACCAGAATTAACGCTACCAAAGTTTAATGGTGACACATGAATATGTGGTTGGAGTTTCGTGACAGCTTTTCAGCAATTATAGATAGTAATTCAAATCTTTCTAAGGTGCAGAAATTTCAATATTTAAAATCAACATTATCCGATGAAGCCTTAAGAATCATTCAGAGTATCACGCTTTCCGATGATAACTATACTGTGGCATGGGAACTTCTCCTAAAACGATTTAATAAAGAAGAAGTACTTATTGATAATCACATAAAATCATTATTGAAGTTATCATACTGCAAAACAGAATCATCCGAAGCGATCAGAAAATTAGTAGATTAGTAGAAATAAAAACGTTCGTTGTTTGCAACTTCTAAAGGTACCGGTTGAGCACTGGGATTTACTGTTGATTTCTGTTATCTCCGAAAAATTGGACGAATGTACCTTTAAAGAATGGGAGAAATATAAAGCAAATAATAACAACAGGATCAGTTTAAAGGTAATGTTAATATTTTTAGAAAGAAAGGCTGACGTTTGTATGAAAATCAATAAATGTCAAAGGTCATACAATAATAGTAAACCTAAAATGAATTTAAACGTCACATCAAATAAGGTTGTGTCAAATCATTCAAAAACGTCATCTTGTCCGATTTGTAATGCTAATCACTTAATATTTGCATGTGCGCAGTTCGAAAATTTGTCCCCTCATGCAAATCGGATACTTGTAAAAAGTGCCATAAACGGCATCATACACTGTTACATTTCGAAGAAGTGACTCCAGTAAATGTGGGACAAATTTCAGAATTTCCGAAAAATGATGAAGTATCTGATGTTGAAGAAATAAGTTTGACTATTAGCAGTAATTGCAATCATTCTAATATTTTACTTTCAACTGTGGTAGTACATGTGATGAGTGCACAACGTAATATCTTTGCTTGTAGAGCTTTGTTGGACTCAGGATCGCAGTCATGCTTTATTACTGAAAGTATGTTTAATAAATTATGTCTAACAAAAATTCCAACAAAAATATGTGATATAGGAATTAATAATTCAGTGAGCAATATACAAAATAAATGCGAACTAATAATAAAATCGCGAATTAATTCGTTCATTACAACAATTTCTTGTTTAATTACGCCTAAGATTACAGGACGATTACCTGATAGATTAATAAACAATTCTTTAAAAATACCTAATCATGTAAAACTAGCGGATCCAAATTATTACGAACCGCAAGATGTAGATTTATTAATCGGCGCATCTCTCTTTTGGCATTTATTGCGCGAAGGTCAAATTTCTCTAGGTTTTAATAAACCTATACTGCAGAATACTTCTTTAGGATGGATTATTTCAGGATCAATAAATTCAAAAGAAAATGATCATACCATTGCGTGTAATGTAGTGAAAGTTTCAGATAACTTTATATTACAAGAACAACTTGCAAAATTTTGGGAGTTGGAATCGGTGCCTAATATTTGTGTATGGTCAAAAGAAGAAACATTGTGCGAAGATCATTTTAAATCTACGTACAAACGTGATTCTTCAGGACAATTTATTGTACGAATTCCCTTTAAGGATTGTACAACACAACATTTAGGAAACTCTGAAAATTATGCATTAAAAATGTTTCAATGTTTAGAAAGAAGGTTCAATAGACATCTTAATCTAAAAAAGAAGTATAATGAATTTATGCAAGAATATATTCAATTAGGTCATATGACATTACTTACGTCGGAACCTTTTACTCCAAATTATTATTTGCCACATCATGGAATAATTCGTGAATCAAGTTTAACAACAAAACTGCGTGTCGTTTTTAACGCATCTGCACAAACTTCATCTGGTAAGTCACTAAACGATTTACAAATGGTTGGACCAACTATTCAATCAGATCTATTTTCAATTTTGATTCGTTTTCGCCAAAATTTATTCGTTGTAAGTGCAGATATTGAAAAAATGTACAGGCAGATACTTGTTGATGATAAAGATAGGCAATTTCAATTAGTTTTCTGGAGAGAAGATCCAAAAGATAATATTAAAACTTATAAACTAAATACAATTACTTATGGAACATCAAGCGCACCTTTTTTAGCAATACGGTGTTTACATCAACTTGGATTAGAGTCACAAGCAATTTTTCCGAAAGCTTCCATAGCTATACTTCAAGATTTCTACGTAGATGATTTATTAACCGGATGTGATTCTGACCAAGAATTAATTCAAACATCAAAGGACATTTATAACATATTACAATCTGCAAAAATGCCGTTACGTAAGTGGGCATCTAATAGCTCCGAAATAATTCAAAGTATTAGTAATTCGTTATTAAAAAATATTGAACATCAAACAGTTTCAGATAGTTCTTGTAACATATTAAAAACTCTTGGATTACCTTACCAAGATCAACTATGTTTTAAAATTGATACAACCCTAATTCCAAATACACTGACGAAAAGAGATGTATTATCATACATCGCTCAACTCTTTGATCCATTAGGACTAATTGCACCCGTTATATGTAAAACAAAAATTTTTATACCCTTACCACATGCTACGGGGGTTCCTTCTGGACTTGAAAATTACCATCGGTTCCGCCCGGCAAGGCAAACCGTCTTCTTCTCAGGCTGCTCAATCGATAAAAATAAATGCTCCGGCTAACTCAAATCGGTGGGCTTTTAACTCTTTTGAAACTGCGTAACAAACCTTAACCTGCCGCCTACCAGTCTCCTGACGCAACTCCTACTCCTTTCTTTCCTTCCCCTCGTTCTTCGTTAAAGACATAGGCACATTGGAACCAAATAGATAATATATTTAAATGATATTAGAGATACAAACAAATTACAGGGATCTAGCAGTTCTTCTCTTCTCCTTTTAAAAACACTAGCTTAACAATGACAACTAAACTAAATAAAAAATCCTACCAGGTGAGACTAATTTACTCAAGGGGTGGCCATCCTCTACAGTTTGAAAATTTCAACAACAGGTAATCGTTTTTTACTCCAGCGTGGGCTGGGACTTATTTAAATAAACACAAAAATTTATCCTACTCTTTGGTAATCGTTCATTGGACTTTAATAAACAATCAAATCAAAATTTTTTCTATAGCTTCATTACCAAAAAGTGGAATTTTACAGAACGTTACAAATTTAATTAGACTAACCTTTACAATATTTGTACAGCCGATCTTGTGAACTGCTCTTTCCTCTGGTACAGGGTGGATGTGATGAAACCTGACACTTAGGTCTCTGTGACTTCCTAGGGGGTGGCTTGAAGTTAACACACGGAAACAAAATCCACGGTGCCTATCCTTCCTCGGAACGAAAGCAAAGTTTAGTGTTTGAACTGAAGCTTAGTCCAGGAAATCCTTCGCGTGGCGAGTGGGAGACGGCTAGTTGCCAAAGTTTCTACACAGCAGGTGTATTTCATTTAAACAGTGACCCCTACTATTTCCTTCCACCGGCTCTTAGAGTTTATTGACTTTGATTCGCCTGCGGGAGACGGATTTTTGAGTTAGCGGCACGCAGAACACAAATTTTTTATGATCACTATCCGACGGTAAACCGCGATTTGTTCTTGGGTGGTTCGACTTATTATTTCACCAGCTCTTCTTGGGGCAAATATCTCTCCAAAACGCAGCGCTCCTTCGACAAATGACCGTACGGCACTAGTAGGAAATTCCACCTGGGGCGGATCCCGAATATCGGCGCCTTGAGGACTAGGGCAGCACTTTGAATTATATATCCTCGAGAAATCACAACGTATCCTAACGCGATTCACTGCATCCAAAGTAAACTGGGGTGAAGCTCAAGGGTTCGCCTAAATATCACCTGATCGGAACCTGGGTCTTCGTCGCCAATAAATCAACGCGAAAAGAAAATAACACTTCGAAGCGGGTGCAAAAAGCACGCAACTGCGAGCAACCGAAATAAACCGGTGGCTCAAACCGCTAGGTACCCCCAAAAAACGATCACTCAAGGTACGTGTTGACCCCTTGACGTACTAACCGCGAGTCTCTCCAAAACGATCCCCTTCTTCAGAATTGAAATGAGAAAACCACACCCAAATTACCATAAAACAAAAATGGCTCCCGCTAGAAATTCTCCCATTGGTTTAGATAAAGAAGACTTAACCCACTCTAACTTCGTCGTCAACCTCCAGGAACTGCTGAATAAGCTGATCTCACGGTTTTCTGCTGACGAAGTGAAGACCCCTTATCCCTTGACGGCTCGGTGCTATATCCGCTCCTATTCTCGGTCTAGACGGCGCCTTGGGTGATAAACGAACGACAAAAACTCGCATTACTCATGATGACGTCAATCAACTTTGCAATCTTCCCACGACGAAATTAAATCTGAGCGAAATTAAATCTATCGGACCATAGTCTTGAGCGAACCGAAATGCCCAAACACAAAATTTCTAACCGGAACAAATAATGAAATATACAGGGTGACCTGCACTATCATGACAAGAAATTTCGAAATTTTTAATGAAATTTGGCGCGACATAAAACCACTCGTTACACACATGAATTATATATTCAATGGAAAGAATTCAACGAGAATTTGCAAATATTAAATAATCTGAAAGTACCACGCTGTATGTACAAGGTTACCGAATTCAATTATAAGTGAGTTGCATGGTTTTTGCGATGCTAGTCGTTTAGCATACGGTGGTTGTTGTTATACCTATAAGATCAGCAGACAAATTTGGAAATGTGCAAATTCATTTACTTGCAGCAAAGTCCAGAGTTGCTCCAGTTAAAGAATTAACAATACCCAAACTTGAACTTTGTGGTGCAGTATTACTTTCAGAGTTAGTAAATAAAGTACTCAAATCGTCTCGAATTCAATTTGATAATTGCATTTTATGGACCGATCCTACTGTTGTTTTAAGATGGATAAGTACTCCACTTAACATATTAAAAACATTTGTTGCGAATCGTATTTATCAAATATTGGAGTTAACTAATTCACATTCGTGGAAGTATGTATCAACAAACCATAATCCTGCGGATATAATATCTCGTGGTTTATATCCAAAGGAAATAATATCTAATAGTTTATGGTGGTTTGGTCCAGAAAGGTTATGTAGTACCACGGAGTATTTTTCAGAATGCAATGACAATAATATTGACCTACCTGAGTTAAAAACTCCAAAACCTATAATATTAGCAATAGTGCAATTTCAAAACCAAATAAGTAATTTAATTTCAAAATTTTCAAATTTTAATAAACTAGTATCAGTAATGTGTACTGACCATCTTTCATTAATTGAACGCAATAATGCACTTAATAAAATCGTAAAGGTAAATTCAACAAGAAAGTTTTCCTAATGAGTACCAAGCCTTTTTATTGGGAAAGGAATGTCCTAAGCGTAGTAAATTAAATTCATTAACACCTTTTCTCGATAATGATGGCTTGATAAAACTTACAGGTCGACTCAGTAAAGTTCTAGCGTGTATTTTCCATTATTGACAGCTAAATTGAAACATAAATTGCAAGTTCTGCAAAATTGTTGCTTACGTTTTGCTTATAAAATTAGTAAACAGGACCATATAACACCCCATTATGTTAGTTTAGGACATCTTAAACTAGAACATCGCTTCTATCTCATGTATACTTGCACTATTTATACTATAATCAATTCCCTTAGACCAACTTATCTATTCGAATTATTGCAAACTAGACAAGAATTACACACACGCGATCTAAGACATGTTCAACGCTACAATATACCAGCTCATGTAAGCCAAAAATTTGAAAGTTCATTTGAATACATAGCATCTAACATACTGAATACTAATATGATTGATTTTACAACGTCCAATAACATTAATTCATTTAGGAGAACTATGAAGAAGAAGCTGTTATGTTTGCAGTCACAACAAATGTCTGTATAAGAAATATTTATTTATTTTTAAGAACATTGTATAATTATAGCACTCTAATTAATTTACACTTTTTCGACCTCTTAGGGCGAGATTGCAAACCGGCTTGCCGATATCTTGTCCCTTTTAAATAGAATATTGTATTTTTACTTGCATATGCACTTTACTAAACTTTTGTTTAAATATGAACACATAAAGAATTTACATTGCGGCCCTAATTCTCTCATTGCTATTATAAGAGCAATAAGATTTTGGCCATTGTCTGCGCGTATGACTGCAAAAACAGTAATAAAAAATTGCGTGATTTGCCGTAGACACGCAGCAAATTCTTTTGCTCCTATAATGGCACAGTTGCCAAAGTTTAGAGTCACTCCGTCACCACCATTTACCAATTGTGCGGTTGATTATTGTGGTCCAATTAAATTAAAAGATAGACAAGGACGAGGATGCAAAATAACGAAAGCATATATTTGTATATTTGTATGTTTTTCTACTAAGGCCTGTCATCTCGAATTACTGTCTGATCTCTCTAACGCATTTTTAGCTGCGTTTAGAAGATTTGCAGAGGAAAATCACATAATACATTCAGTGACAATGGTAGTAATTTTATAGGAGCAAATAATGACTTAAAAACTATGTTTGAATTTCTTAACAAAAATGCAGATCAATTTAAAAAGTCTTTAATTTATGAAGGGAATAAGTGGCATTTTTCCCCAGCTTCATCACCACATTTCAACGGCCTAGCAGAAGCAGGCGTAAAATCAACTAAATTTCATCTAAAACGGGTTTTAGGCTATGCATTACTTACATATGAAGAGTATTTAACAGTAATTGTTGAAATAGAATGTTTACTTAACTCGCGCCCTCTTTACCCGCTTTCTTCTTCCCCTAATGACTATCAAGTACTAACTCCTTCTCATTTCCTTATTAGTCGTCGACTTACGGCCATACCGAATACTGACTTCGTGGAGATTCCCACTAATAGATTATCCAGGTGGCAGTATTTATCAAAGCTACAACAACAATTTTGGAATCGCTGGTCAAGGGACTACCTTGGAGATCTCCAAATTCGTACAAAATGGAATATAGCACAAGATAATGTCAAACCAGGGACTATCGTGTTAATTAAAGAAAATAATACACCTCCTGATGCGCACTGGAAAATTGGACGAGTTATTGAAGTTCATGCCGGTGATGATTACATCATCAGAGAAGCGACTATTAAAACAAAATCTGGATTATATAAGCGGGCAGTACGTAATTTATGTCCATTGCTTAATGAAGATGAATAATTAAACGAATCGTTTAATGCGGCCGGCTATGTTTGCACAATTTGATTAAAAATCAAGTTATATTACAATATAGTAACAAAAAAGTTGTTTTGAGTTGTTGTCAAAATAAACAGAATTGAAAACGTAATTTTTGATTTTTCTCATTCTTAATTGCAAGAAGAAACAACATATGCCAAACAATGTAGTGGATTTTGTGGATTTGTGAAGTTGTATAGGGAGGCCCAACTGGATGTTGTCCGACCCGAAAGGGTACGGCCACAACTTCGCCTGGTGCTGATCTCTCCCCCGGGTCGTTCAACTAGTTTCCGATGCCTCCATCCCTTGGTTTCCTTTCTTCTTCTTTCCCCCTTTCTTATTGTTGTCATCCTCTTCCTCTTAGCTGCTTGTACTTATGTCTGATTCTTCCTCCACCTCCAGTACTCGTCTGCTTTCCTTCGTCATTTTGTGTTTGTCTCTGCTCCATTGTTTCCATCTCTCTACGGGAATCCCCGAGGGCACCACAGTCTATAGTGGTGTTCCAGGTGAAGCAGGGCTGGCCTACTTTCGATTCCGAGGGACGTAGATTCTTGGCCACCTGCAATATATAATCTTTGTTCCTCCTGTTTATTTTCCCCCAGTGGTTCGGCTGCCTCATCTTCACTCTTCCCTTCTAGTAATTCCCTTATCTTCTTTCATCGTGAGAGGCGGCGGGAGTGGCCAGTAATCGGCCTCCTCCATTAGCTGGACCTGTGCTTATTGTTCCTCCTTCAGGAGTTTCTTGGTACGTATTTTTTGTTTCCCCCTTTTTTCCACCTTCTGTTTTTATGTGCTTATACATTAAATTTGCGCATTCTTCCCCATTGGGCTAAGCTTGGCGATGTTCTCTGCAAACTCGGGGAATTCCTTCATTTCATTTGTTCTTCAAAGCCTCTGTTTTTCTCCTCTCTGGCCTCCCTTAGATCTTTCTTTGCTGCAGGTTTGTGTGGGTTTTACCCAACCTCTTCAGTGCTCTGCTGTGGTTGTCCATGACTGGCGGTTCATGTCCCCCAAGTATTTTGCCTGCTGCTTCCTTGAGCGTTTCGGCGATCCTGTTTCAAGACGGTCTCCTGCCCCGCTTCTTGTTCCTGATCTCGTCCTACTTCTTTCTATACTCCTCCCTCCTTTTCTCCCCTGTCAGAAGTTTCACATCCCACCTTTCAGTTCTCCCGCTTTGCTCCCTGTCGTTTCCTTCTTCTTCTCCCCGTCCCCTTACTCTCCCCCCTTTCCATTTTGTGGTCCAATCCTGGACCATACTCCTACTGTATGCTTATTTTCTTTGGTTTGGTCCGTACCATATTTCTAAGCTCGCTGCCATTCACGTTGTCTTGCTCGTGCTTGAGCATTTTGCCTATCTTTTGTACTTCCCCTTTCGTCTAGTCTGCCCAGTTGCGCAGTGAAGTCCGGGTATCTTTAGCTCTTGCTCAGAGACTTGTTATAACTAGACCGCGCGTAAAGTAGATTTTACTATAAACGCCTGTTGTCAAGATAGGATAGGCAACCAACTGTTCATCGCGGGGCAGACGTACGTTCTGCAGCTTGCTTTAGTCATGTTTATTCTAAATTTTAGTAGCAAAAAAAGATAACATATAACTGTTAACTGGTTTAATCGAATTTATTGGTATTTTATTTGAACTAAATTTGTATATCACTGCCTTACTCTAGTCCTAATTTGATTTATATGTGTATTTTGGTGGTGAACACGTATGGGAAAATATACTCTTAAAACTAAAGATGTAAGTAGTAAGATATGATTGAAGGTTATACACTGCCTTTTTTTGAGCCGCGAAAAAAAATTGTCTCAGATCGACCCGGAAAAAATTTTCTTATAGAATGTGGCCTGTAGAACCCATAATTTCAAACAGTTCCAAGATTGGGCTACTGGTTCAAAAGTTACAGCCCTTTGAATTTTTTTTCGAAATTGGTTTCTAGTCTATAACTTTTGATTGAGAAGTCTGATCGAAAAAGTACGAATTGATTTGGATTCTACGCACCCACATTAATAAGAAAAAGTGTTTTCCCGAGAAATTTTGGTGTAGTCGATTTTTGGTAAAAAAGGAAGGTTATACACTGCCTTTTTTTGAGCCGCGAAAAAAAAATTGTCTCAGATCGGCCCGAAAAAAAATTTTCTTATAGAATGTGGCCTGTAGAATCCATAATTTCAAACAGTTCCAAGATTGGGCTACTAGTTCAAAAGTTACAGCCCTTTGAATTTTTTTTTCGAAATTGGTTTCTAATCACAAGTAATTTAACTGGAAACTAGTTGTTATTTGTACAACTATAGTTTTGAACGTGATACTTTATTTCATGAATTTGCAGTTTGATTAATGAGGCGAAGAACGACAGAGAACCAGCAGCTAGAAGGAAACCGAGATATTGAGGTTGAGAAAGTTTAAGAAAGAAGCGAGAGTAGGAAGAGTAACGGTTGTAGGCCGCCACGTCCCCTCGGACAAAGAGTACAGTTAAGCAAAATAATAGAGCAAACGAGCGGATGATACCCGGGCATCATATTAGGCGGCTTCAATGCACAAACTGGGTAGACTAGACCAAAGGGGAGGAACAAAAGTTAGGCAAAATGCTCAAGAACGAGCAAGACAACGTGAATGGCAGCGAGCTTAGGAATATGGTACATCTACATGGAGTGAGGGTGGAAAACACATTCAGCAAATGCAAAACGGTATTCACAACATGGAGGAGAGAAAACTCTGAATCACAGATAGACGGACCAAACCAAAGAAAATAAGCCTCGCGAATACAGTCGGAGCATGGGCCAGAACAATAGGATCGGACCACAAAATGGTAAGGGGAGAGAGTAAGGGGACGGGGAGAAGGAGAAGGAAAGGACAGGGAGCAAAGCGGGAGAACTGAAAGGTGGGATGTGAAACTTCTGACAGGGGAGAAGAGAAGGGAGGAGTAAAGAAAGAAAGGAGCTAGGAAAGGAGTATGACGAGATGCGGAACAAGATCGCCGAAATGCTCAAGCAAGCAGCAAGGGAATCAACCGCCCCAGTCACCGAACAGGAAGCCAGCCATGAACAACCACTGCAGAGCACTGAAGAGGTTTCAGCAAAACCCACACCAGCCTGAAGAAAAGAAAAGGAGCTAGGGCAGAGAAGAGAAAAACAGAGAAAGAAGATGAAATCAAGGAATTCGCCGAGTTTACAGAGAACATCGCCAAGCTTAGCCCAATGGAGAGGAATGCGCAAATGTATAAGCACATAAAAAACAGAAGGAGGAGGAAACAGAAAATACTTACCAATGACAGCATCAGAGAAACTCCTGAAGGAGGAACAAGAAGCACAGATCCAGCTAATGGAGGAAGACGACTACTGGTCACTCTGGCCACCCCATGCCAAAGTGTCAAATATCAACAAAAAGTATTATGAAAGTTTGGTGTCTTTATTAATTGATTTTCTACAACCTTTTAGCAAGTTTTATTCTTCTGATAAATACAAGATAGTTAAAAATTTATTCTAAGGTAAAGCGTGTCTTGGTGCCGGAAAAGAATTTTTATTTTAATTACATACCTCTTCTTGGCAATAACATTTTAAAACATTTTCAGTGAGCGAAGTGCAATTTGCAAATCAAACTACCTACTTACATTAAAAATCGATGTGCAATCAGTTCTCCAATAAACGCCACTACAGATAAAACCACACCGAAAGAGAATACAATAAAAATTCCATTCAAATGCTGTAAAGATAGCGCCACCACTTCATCTTCTTGCGGTAATTCCCTTCTTTTGGAGTCGTCGTAATATTCTCGATCTCTATCTAGTTTGTCGTACAAACCGCTTTCGGTCAATCTGTCGATGACTATGTTTAAACTGTCGATAATGAAACTACTTCTCTTACTTATAAAGGTCTGCATCAAGGGAGGTACAAAGTGATTATCAATGAAGTAATTTGGAGTATGCAATCGTAAACCCGGTGCCAGTGAGTGTAGTGTTTTCAATGGAATAGCGATAGAGAAATTTGGACGTGCAGACCAACTCTCCAACAGCACACGGGGATCTTGATCTCGTATGGGACATGGTCTTAACTTCATCTTGCTGTATATCTTCCCATGATCTAGTAACTTGTGTACCGTTCTTACCGCTGCGGCAGTAAAATCCCAACAAATTGGAATCTCAACTTCTAGCAGCTCCTTTATATTGCGAATCGGTTGACTTCTCGGGGGTGTAGTCATCAGGCGCATTAAGTTTGATACGTACGCTGTTTGTATGTGCACGATGTATATAATGTAGCACAGAATTACGAATTTTAGTATTGAAGAATTGGTAATACGATTGGTGCTTCCAAATAGCGTGATTCCAAAAGTGTTCAGAACAATTTCACCGAAGCTTGTTTTGAATTTGTCCAAAACGTACCACGCAAAGGTAAATAATGCAAAAAACAACCGAAACCAATATCCAAACCTCCTTTTCAAAATTAACTGCTAAAATTTCTAATGACGAAATGGCATTTGTTGGTGGAACTACCCACACTATGACGTCCCGTATGTACACGTGACTCACACGAGAACCTCGGTTTATATGAAAAATTGGTAGTCCATCATCTACTATAATGCCACTCATACCAGATTGATTCAAAGAGATATTCAATATTTCAGCCGCCATGTTAATGGTGAAATCTCTGCGATTAAATTTATACATAAAGTGCAAAAAGGCACTAGTACTGAATCGTGTGGGACATTCGTGATAGTCTCTTATAGGACGCGGCATTGTGTCAGCGATCGCTTGATCACAACTTTGTACATGAATTCTGTTTGACACTTGGCCGCAATGGTTCTGAGCATCATGCGGATTTGCCGTAAATAAGAACGATCTTGCATTTTCATCCTTGTCGATCGCCAAAACTGCCAGATATACAACGATATAAAACACCCAAATCTCTAGCTTCGAATATGAAATTGTTGAAAACCTTTCCGATCCTGCGAGGTATGGGATAGTCGATGTTAATAAGAATCCTTTGGTTTCTTATATTGAACGGTAACAGGTCACTACTTTCCTTGAAAACATAGTAGAGAGTTTCGTTTCCAAAAATCGTTCGAATCACTTTTTCTGTACATACCTCCCAGGATCTCTGATTGTGTATAAATGAAATACCACTTGTGGCGCTTAAAAAAGATACAAAAATGACATACGATGTAACTTTCATTATTGTGTTACAACCCTCAAACTGAATCGTTAGGTGCTGAGTGACGACTGAACATACATACGTAGGTTGTTGAGTGAGTATAAACATGTACGCTAATGTGTTTTCTCGCAGCACTTTACGACAAGATCACTACCTTTCATTACATCCTGTTTGCTCACAGTAAAGTGCTTTTTTTTCATGAACTTAATGGACATGGCATTAGTAGGTACTGCGATCGATGACTGCCGCAGCGATCAGAAAATACAAGGTCGCCGTTTTTACAATCCCATTTTTATTTAATAATTGTATATTGTTTACCAACCAAGGACGAGATGTGCACTGAGAGAAATAATATAATCAAAGTGTCTACCTGAAAATATTTTAATTACAATAAATGTTTTTTTATTATACCTGAATCACAATCTCCGTTTTAAACACTCAAATGCGTGCGAAAAAGGGCCTTTAAAACACACGTGCTTTAAAGTTGCTAAGTAACGATACTTCAAGTATGACTTTTGAAACTGTCATCTGGATGAAATAAAAATCCTCTTAGGTCGCTTTCTGTAAATGCAGAACATTTATTTGGCTTGTAACTATCCTTTGGTTGAAGCTTTCACAAACGCGCGTCATTTAGGGTATGCTTCCAAATATGTTCGACTTTTTAATCGCAGCATTGTTCGAAGTTTTGAATGAATGCACCAAAAGATAGAAGATTTAAATACCTTTGACATTTCCTTCATATAGGTATGCCAGCATTATCGACGCATTTAAGACTTTATTCGTATGTAACTTCCTATTCATCCATGGAAACAACTTTTCATATTCTTTATAATAGGCTTTACTGGATTTGGATTTTACACCTACCAACGTTTGTTTAGATTTTACAACAAGCCATTTAATGGACGGTGTATCATCTTTTTCAACGGAAATCGTTTTATTCACAAAGACGGTGATTTTTATAAGCAAACGTCAAGTGACATTTCCATGGCAATCGTGAAATTACGAACACCCAGCCCACTTAATTAGACATGTATTCGAGTATAACGTCAATATGATTTCATTGTATTTCCTATTTTTAAATTATGCTGCAGGTATAATAAAAAATACTATAAGATACACGTGTATAATTGGTCTTTAAAGCACTTGCAACGTTAAAGGCACTCCGCTTTGCGTCGTGCCCTTAAACTCGTTGCGCGTGCTTCAAGACTTGATTATACACTTGTATCTTAATATACTATTATTTGCCTCAATTAGTTATCAATTTATGACAATAATCTCATATACCTACTGTGTTAAGTAAAATAGATTTTCTAGAAGTGGCGAATAAGGGCAATTAGACATATTTGCTAAACGCTTGTAGATTTTCATAGGTAGAATAACAGCAGATAGCGTTTTCGCTGCAGTTATAAAACTGTTGCATTGAATTGGATATTCTTGCTTAATTACGTTTTTGTAACTGCCATAAACGTTTAGTTTAGTTGGCGTTATGAAATACTAATTTATGGCGAGTAAACATCTACTTGTAGCAATCGTCCTCAGAAGCCGTTTTCGTTCGTTTCTTGACGACCATAAAAGCTGTAGGTATATAGCAGTTTCTTAATATACGCATGCAGGTACATTGTGCTGTGCGGGTGTAAGTTTTATTCGGTTTTATTATATTGTACCTAGTGTACCAAGAGCTGAAATTTACGCCATACCTACCCCAAAATGAGCGAATTTAAGTCATTACTTATTAAATGGGGACTTGATGTATGTTTCGACTATTTCTTAGGTAAGTAGAAAGAGTTATATTTTTGCTACTATTGCTGTCTACCGAAATTATTTTTTAAGTTTTTAAGCTACTGAGACCCAGTTGCACCAAAAAAAATTAAGCCTTGCTTAAAGTTAAGTCGAACTTAAAATCTATGGCAACGATTATTAAGACAATCGTTGCTATGGTATTTTATTTAAGTTATGCTTAACTTTAAGGGATACTTAATTTTGACGGTGCAATTGGCCCTCACTGATGAAAATTGTTCAAATTGTATGTCGTGATGTGTTCAAGGTGGAACGTACAGACACGACCGAGTATATTATGCTTTCAGATATTGTTTATGTCAATCAGTGCATCATTGTAAATAATGAATATTACATCACAATTTATTAATTGTATCCTAAGTGGCATTTTCATTTGATTTTCATTTTTTATTGTTAGATAGGTATAGGATTGTTGTTTTTAAGTGTAATATGTACGTTTTTCATTTTTTTCTAATAAATACCATTGTGAATTACGTTATTACTAATTCCAATTGCCCTTAAGGAATAGATTTTTAACACAATTAAACAAGATGTACTGTAGTAAGTCAATTAAAAACCATTCTAATTTACTACGTTTCTACAACACCTCACTTTGCTACCTACAGTTATTTTGCGGTTAAATCTTCCTAAATATATTATATACTTACAACAATTTAGTGTACTATTTAAGGTTATTTAACGTACACTTATTCTAATTAAACTGTATATTATTCATAATAAATGCCTTTAATTGTCTCTAAAGAAAGTTTATGTCTGGTGCCAGGTTTTCAAATACCTACGGTAATTGATGTAATTACAAATAAAATTAAAATTTGACTGTAATCAAACAGGTACAGAAAACTCTGTTTAATTATCGTGAATAACAAGTTGTATAGTCACATATAGTATTAAATTTTTTTTATTACTGCTAACAGATTTTTCTCTCAGTGTGAGTTTTCGCTGACAAGTCGGAAGTTTTGCGGAAATTCCGACGTGTCAGCAGATCTCATCTTGGTTTTAAAGGTTGTTGTGGTTTTTCGGAGATTCTCACGTAACAACCTCTAAGGAAAAAGGCGTCCTTCAATAACGTTCAAGAATCTCAAGACTCTTTGGAAACTCAGCAGCTGTGCAATTGTCTTTTCTATGAATTGAGCAGTCTCCGCAACCCTCAAGTCCCTTAGTTTTTAGGGAATGTTGATGAGCCTTTAAGAGATTCCATGCGCCCTTTTAAGAGTCTGAAAAAATCGGGATTTCGTAAACTTTTTTCAGATCCTCAGTCTTCTAAATTAAGCTTTAAAATCTAGGTTTTACTGATCTTTTTAAGAGCCATTAAAGGTTTTAAGTTTTTGAGTCTAAGAACCCTTCAAAAGTATTAATTTTTAAGTGTGAATGAGTTTTGAGGAACATTTACAGAAACCTCAAGAGCCAAAAAAATGAGTATCAGGGACCAGACCTTTCTTTAAGATTCGCGACTAATTTCTGCCGATTAAAAACACAAGTAAATAATAATGCGCTTTTAATAATAAAGTAAAGTGAAAAGCATTTATTTACAAGAAGAACTTTCTGCGACTCGTCTCCATCGCGTGCCTTCTCCCCTCAATGATCCACTCGTACTGCCCGTACTTACTATCGAATGTGCCCCTCTGCAACGAGCGCAGCTTCAACGTGAACCTCGGTCCGAGCTCCCTCAATTTCGCCTTCTTTCCGTTTGCGTCGAAATCGTACTTGTAATGACGGAAGAAGATGTAATCGCGCTGATTGTGGAAGGCGACCGCGCGCTGCCCCTCGAACTCGGGGTTGTAGTGGAAGAGCGAGCCGAGCATTCGGCCGATCGTCAGCCCGAGCCGGGTGGTGAAGTTGTTGAGGATGACCTCGGGCCGGTGCTCGGTAATCGCCTTGTGCGTCTTGCGCATTTCCGTCGTGATACGGACGTTGCTCAGCTTGAAGTGGGCGGTCGGCCCGTCGGGCAGGTGAATTACGAGGATCCCGTTGGGTTGCTTGCGGTTTTCATTTATGATTATGATGTCGGTGTAGTTCTCCGCCTTGGCGCTCTTGACCATCTTTTTGACACTCGATCGATTGCGATAGAAGGATTTCGAGTTGGGGATCATACGGGTGAGCTCGCGGCCGAATATGCGAGTCTTCTTCGTCGGGTTGTCAGAGTAAGTGATGACCACCTTCGGTTCGTAGGTGTTCTGGTAATAATCGCTGAATTCGTCCTGTTGTATGTCGGCGAGGACAGCCACATTTTCTTCCGCTGATAAATCGCCCACGGACGTCTCGTCCTTCTCCCTTAAACTTTCAATTGTATGGGGAGCCTTCTTGGGCGCATCCTCCTCTTTCTTCTTGGCTCGTTCTTTCTTTTTTAGCTGAAAATAATTGTGAAAATGCGAAGAAACCTAACCTCCAACTTACCTTCTTCTTTTCTCGCTTTAATTTCTGATATTGTCGATTGCGGATCTCCTTGTTCTTTATGAAATTGTGTTTAATTATCTGTGGTAATAAAACCTCACCGTTTTGGGACGGTTTTAATTCCTCTTCGTTTTTAATTTCTTCTATTTCCATTTTTGTCATACGTAAACACGTGGTTATGTTTACACGCATTAGTTGCAATGAATCGATTTCGTAGTTCTAATGAATTGAAACGAAATTGCAGTGTTGCCATGGTTGCCATGGTTTCTCGAAACTGGCCATTTCGTCAGATTTTACACGTTCTAAGTAGATACATCAAATGATTGGGAAACGTGATAATTTGGATTTTTAAATTTTTTTAAATCCTCCAGATGGAATCCTTCAGAGCCTGTATATAATTTAAAACATTCTGAATCAATTGCTTTGCTTTCCCAAGACGCTTTTTTTGCCTTCCGAATCGTCTTACTATACACAGTGAGGGACGTTCCATATTCATCGCAGCACCCAGTGCACTTGACTGTATTACATACTCTTCTGATGACTTTCCTAAGCTTTCACCAGGGAGTGTTTCAGTGTTTCTATTTGTTTTAACTCGCTTCATCGAGCTGCTGAGAAGGGCATCAGTGAGCAGTGTGACAAGTAGTTCTAGGTCAACTTGATCCATCACCCTGCTGCAGAGTCCTGCGCCCGAGTGAGTGGTTTGTGTGTTTAAGTCAGAGTCCTGCGCCCGAGTGAGTGGTTTGTGTGTTTAAGTCAAACATGAAGGTCCCAGGAGCTAGTGTTAGCCGCCAGATTCATAATCACGGCGTCGTGCACCCTTAATTATGATTTTCCGTTCCATTACACTATCGTAGCATATCTCAACCAAGAAAAAAATAACGTTCTTTTTTTAACAGTTAAGACAGTCTTAGAAATGCAGTATGGAATTTAGTGCCGAGTCGCAATTAAGAACCACGTGAGACATTTTAAACATAGTAGGAATGTTTGGCACTTAACCCTATTCACTTTGAGAGGTTCCACCCTGTATATACAACTTACGGCGTTGCACACATTTTTGAGAGTTGGTAACCGCGCAATTTTTGGGAGGGGAAAGCTGTTTTGCGTCATCAGAG
>NW_022170878.1:8464177-8464655 GCF_008802855.1 Photinus pyralis
GGTTTCACCCCCTTGAATTGTTGTGCAAGCGAATATATCCGCTGGATCTCAGTTTTTTAAGGTTTAATTTTTCTTGCCCTTGAGGTTTTCACTCCCTTATGGCAAACTCCCTTCCCTTATAGGAAAATGGAGACAGACTTTTTACTTATTCTCTACCTGAAAACGCATTTTTTCATGTAGGGTAGGTTTCACCCCCTTGAATTGTTGTGACAGCGAATATTTCGCTAGATCTGAGTTTCATAAGGTTTAATTTTCCTTGTCCTTGAGGTTTTCACTCCCTTATGGCAAATTCCCTTCCCTTATAAGAAAATGGAGACAGACTTTTTACTTATTCTCTACCTGAAAACGTATTTTTTCATGTAGGGTAGGTTTCACCCCCTTGAATGGCTTTGCAAGCGAATATTTCGCTGGATCTGAGTTTTTTAAGGTTTAATTTTTCTTGCCCTTAAGGTTTTCACTCCCTTATGGCAAATTCCCT
>NW_022170878.1:8464755-8473426 GCF_008802855.1 Photinus pyralis
ACTCGCCTTCGGCTCGCTCAGCATTAAAATAGTTCTACTATTAACACTTCACGAAAAATCTAATAATTCTAAAACCAATGCCGAAGGAGGCGAAAGCGAGTTCGGCACAAATTTACTTCCCCCATCAAGACTTTTATTCTGACAAAATTTGTGCCGGACTCGCCTTCGGCTCGCTCGGCATTAAAATAGCTCTACTATTAACACTTCAAAAAAAAATCTAATAATTCTAAAACCAATGCCGAAGGAGGCGAAAGCGAGTGCGGCACAAATTTACTTCCCCCACCAAAACTTTTACTCTGACAAAATTTGTGCCGAACTCGCCTTCGGCTCGCTCAGCATTAAAATAGCTCTACTATTAACACTTCAAGAAAAATCTAATAATTCCAAAACCAATGCCGAAGGAGGCGAAAGCGAGTTCGGCACAAATTTACTTCCCCCATCAAGACTTTTATTCTGACAAAATTTGTGCCGGACTCGCCTTCGGCTCGCTCGGCATTAAAATAGCTCTACTATTAACACTTCACGAAAAATCTAATAATTCCAAAACCAATGCCGAAGGAGGCGAAAGCGAGTTCGGCACAAATTTACTTCCCCCATCAAGACTTTTACTCTGACAAGATTGGTGCCGAACTCGCCTTCGGCTCGCTCAGCATTAAAATAGTTCTACTATTAACACTTCAAGAAAAATCTAATAATTCCAAAACCAATGCCGAAGGAGGCGAAAGCGAGTTCGGCACAAATTTACTTCCCCCATCAAGACTTTTACTCTGACAAAATTTGTGCCGGACTCCCCTTCGGCTCGCTCGGCATTAAAATAGCTCTACTATTAACAATTCACGAAAAATCTAATAATTCTAAAACCAATGCCGAAGGAGGCGAAAGCGAGTTCGGCACATATTTACTTCCCCCATCAAGACTTTTACTCTGATAAAATTTGTGCCGGACTCGCCTTCGGCTCGCTCGGCATTAAAATAGCTCTACTATTAACACTTCACGAAAAATCTAATAATTCCAAAACCAATGCCGAAGGAGGCGAAAGCGAGTTCGGCACAAATTTACTTCCCCCCATCAAGACTTTTACTCTGACAAAATTTGTGCTGAACTCGCCTTCGGCTCGCTCAGCATTAAAATAGCTCTACTATTAACACTTCACGAAAAATCTAATAATTCTAAAACCAATGCCGAAGGAGGCGAAAGCGAGTTCGGCACATATTTACTTCCCCCATCAAGACTTTTACTCTGATAAAATTTGTGCCGGACTCGCCTTCGGCTCGCTCGGCATTAAAATAGCTCTACTATTAACACTTCACGAAAAATCTAATAATTCTAAAACCAATGCCGAAGGAGGCGAAAGCGAGTTCGGCACAAATTTACTTCCCCCATCAAGACTTTTACTCTGACAAGATTGGTGCCGAACTCGCCTTCGGCTCGCTCAGCATTAAAATAGTTCTACTATTAACACTTCAAGAAAAATCTAATAATTCTAAAACCAATGCCGAAGGAGGCGAAAGCGAGTTCGGCACATATTTACTTCCCCCATCAAGACTTTTACTCTGACAAAATTTGTGCTGAACTCGCCTTCGGCTCGCTCGGCATTAAAATAACTCTACTATTAACACTTTAAGAAAAATCTAATAATTCTAAAACTAATGCCGAAGGAGGCGAAAGCGAGTTCGGCACAAATTTACTTCCCCCCATCAAGACTTTTACTCTGACAAAATTTGTGCTGAACTCGCCTTCGGCTCGCTCAGCATTAAAATAGTTCTACTATTAACACTTCACGAAAAATCTAATAATTCCAAAACCAATGCCGAAGGAGGCGAAAGCGAGTTCGGCACAAATTTACTTCCCCCATCAAGACTTTTATTCTGACAAAATTTGTGCCGGACTCGCCTTCGGCTCGCTCGGCATTAAAATAGCTCTACTATTAACACTTCAAAAAAAAATCTAATAATTCTAAAACCAATGCCGAAGGAGGCGAAAGCGAGTGCGGCACAAATTTACTTCCCCCACCAAAACTTTTACTCTGACAAAATTTGTGCCGAACTCGCCTTCGGCTCGCTCAGCATTAAAATAGCTCTACTATTAACACTTCAAGAAAAATCTAATAATTCCAAAACCAATGCCGAAGGAGGCGAAAGCGAGTTCGGCACAAATTTACTTCCCCCATCAAGACTTTTATTCTGACAAAATTTGTGCCGGACTCGCCTTCGGCTCGCTCGGCATTAAAATAGCTCTACTATTAACACTTCACGAAAAATCTAATAATTCCAAAACCAATGCCGAAGGAGGCGAAAGCGAGTTCGGCACAAATTTACTTCCCCCATCAAGACTTTTACTCTGACAAGATTGGTGCCGAACTCGCCTTCGGCTCGCTCAGCATTAAAATAGTTCTACTATTAACACTTCAAGAAAAATCTAATAATTCCAAAACCAATGCCGAAGGAGGCGAAAGCGAGTTCGGCACAAATTTACTTCCCCCATCAAGACTTTTACTCTGACAAAATTTGTGCCGGACTCCCCTTCGGCTCGCTCGGCATTAAAATAGCTCTACTATTAACAATTCACGAAAAATCTAATAATTCTAAAACCAATGCCGAAGGAGGCGAAAGCGGGTGCGGCACAAATTTACTTCCCCCCATCAAGACTTTTACTCTGACAAAATTTGTGCTGAACTCGCCTTCGGCTCGCTCAGCATTAAAATAGCTCTACTATTAACACTTCACGAAAAATCTAATAATTCTAAAACCAATGCCGAAGGAGGCGAAAGCGAGTTCGGCACATATTTACTTCCCCCATCAAGACTTTTACTCTGATAAAATTTGTGCCGGACTCGCCTTCGGCTCGCTCGGCATTAAAATAGCTCTACTATTAACACTTCACGAAAAATCTAATAATTCTAAAACCAATGCCGAAGGAGGCGAAAGCGAGTTCAGCACAAATTTACTTCCCCCATCAAGACTTTTACTCTGATAAAATTTGTGCCGGACTCGCCTTCTGCTCGCTCAGCATTAAAATAGTTCTACCATTAACTCTTCAAGAAAAATCTAATAATTCCAAAACCAAAGTTCGGCACCAATTTATTTCCCACATTCACAATTACTCCAGACGAATAGTGCGAGTTTGTTTTCGAGCTATCACTTTTGCTTCAAAGTTTAATAGCAGATCTGTTTTTATGTCGGACTCGCCTTTGGCTGGCTGGCTTAAAGTATGTAACGTCAATTTAATTAGTGATTTATGGATGTAAAATTAATTATTCATCTTCAGGAACCAACACTATTAACGAGAAACTAAGTTAAAACGCCCCTTAAATAGATTGAGTTAATTATTAATTATTACTTGCCTGTACTCAAACGTATGACACTTCGATTTAGAACACACATTTATTACTTCAGTATCGATGTTGAGACTGAAACTAAACACTATTCATTTTGCTTATATAGCAAACAAAAAGCCTCTAGAGAAGTCGCGAATCAGCATAAGAATGAGTCACATCCGCTTTCATTCCTTATCACCGGTGATTAATCCTTTATCGACTTGACTGCGCCTTGATGTCGCTCGAGAAAATTCGCTACAAACTTTTGAAGACCTTTATGCATCTTCCAAGGGCCTCAAAGCGCCTCAAAAGTTTGTGTCTTTGGGATCTTTTGATAGGGTCTTTAAGTTGCTTTCAGTTTTATTAATACTTAAAGTATTTAGGAGGAATTTTCAAGAGTCTGTAATGGTTCAAAGTTGATTTTCGGATTATTGCCCCAAAAAAAGATTTGATTTGGTCTTCTCCATCGCAATATGTACAAAAGCTACCTACTTTATTTAAATAATTGATTACATGTTAACTAGATCCGTTTACAAAAATACTGTCGGTCAACGACATTTCACTTAAATTTCTGGGTTTTTTCGATACTCCTCCGTCGTCTCCTTAGAATCCTTCCCTCTAAAGCACTGCTGAATTTCTTCCAAGGTCTTTCCGTTCGTCTCCGGAACGACGTGGTACATAAAGAGCAGTCCCAAAAAACAGAAACCGGAGAAGGCGAAGAACGGCACGTGCAATCCGTAGTTGTCCTTGGTAATTTGGAAAAACTTGGACACGATGGTCGCGACCAAGCTGAAGTAGATGTCGGCGAAACAGACGGCGAAGGCCTTGACGTCCGTCGGAAAGATCTCGCCGAGGAGAAGGATCGGTATGCTCTGCATTCCGATGCTGAAGATGAGAACGAAGGCGATCATCGCAATGATCGGGATGACACTGTAGTCGTCCACGTCAATTTCGGTTTCTTCCTTTATGAGGAAGTAAATGGCCTTGACGAGTAGCGCGATTCCCGAGCCGGTGATTGAGATTATGAGTAGCGGCCGACGTCCCGTTCGGTCGACGATTACGGAACAGCACGTGCACACTACTACTTGTATTGTGAAGTAGATAATTGAGGCAACGCTTGGTGATACCAGATCGCCGACGTTGTCGAAGATGGAGTACGCGTAGAAGGTGATCGCGGAAACTCCGGCGAGCTGCTGAAATCCGCGCGTTCCCATCATAACGTAGAGCGCCTTGCGGTTGCTCGGGACCACGAATAGGTTCAGCCATTTTCCGTTGGACGCGTTGTGCTCTTTGACTTCTTCGGCCATTACCTCTAGCTCTCTTTCGACCTCCTGTTTGCCGTTGAAAATTCGCAGACTTCTGCGCGCCTCCGATTCCTGCCCCTTCATCAGAAGAAAGTAGGGAGTTTCGGGCATCCAGATGAAGGTCACGAAGCACAAGGCGGGAAATGCGGACGATATCAGGGCCGTCAGCGATATCTCCAAGTACGATCCGATCGCGTTGATGAGCATTATGCCGAAAATCCAGGTCACCGAGACGCTCGAGCCGAGCAGTCCGCGAATTTTCGGATCGGAAATCTCGCCGAGGTAAATGGGGAGGGCGGTGAAAGTCAGACCGTCCGCGATTCCGGCGAGAAGTCGCGCGACCATGAGGACGGCGAACGACTTGCCGTACGCGACCAGCATCCAGGCGGTGAAGAACGGAAACATCGCGAAGAGCAAGGTCTTCTTTCTTCCGATGATGTCGACGATGTAAGCACCACAGAGCGAGCCGCACACTGCGCCAACCAACGGCATCACGGCCATCCAGGAGCCCTCCTCGTTGTCCACCCAGCCTTCCAACTTGGGCAAAGAGGGCGAGGGCCATCCGTAGTGCATTCCGCTGCAAATAGTCGAGAAGGTACCTAAAACAGATTTTGCCATCGGTTCTTCACGAGTAGGTGACTTACCCGAAACCATGGCGAGGTATTGGAACAGATTTTTACAACCCCACATCATCTCCAACTTAATCGTCATTTTCGACCTTCTTTCGTGAACACGTCGATTAGAACTGAATGCATTTTTACTCTCATTACTAAACGACAACAACACAAAGACTGGTACGTACGAATCGCATGACTCAATGAGCAAAAAATTCAACAATCGCACAAAGAGAGATTGCCATAGCGAATTTTTCTGTTCGAATTGTTTTCAATTGAAAATGTTCGCCGCTGCCGAGACTATGAATCGAAATATTCGGACGAGCCAAACCTTGAGATTCGCGCATAAAAATATCAGCACGAGCCACGGCGTGGTACTCGATAATTCAGTTCATTATTGAGCGTTAAAAAAAGCACGCGATTGTTACCGTTTTTGTGATAACGCGCGAACAAAAGCACCTCCAAGTGCCAGTATCCATTGGGAAAGTCCGCGTCACGTTTTATCACCTGGAATCCCGCGTCTCACTTGAGGTATGCGGCGGTGGCGTGGTTCAGCCGAATTTATCCAAGTGGGCAGCCGAAGAAGATCTTTAGTATCACACTGAGAGAGGTATCGAGAAGATGCCGTTCGAAGCACCCTCAAAAATTGACTGATTTTCAAGGAAAAGAGATAGGCAACTGTTAAACCATCGCTGCATACCTTGTATCAGGTAATACCACGTTGGCGCACCTCCCTCGACTTCTTGCGTTGATGGTTTTTGACTTATTTTTTCTTTTAAGGGAGCATCGAATCCGAAAAGTTCATGGTGTACGGTACTAATTTTTGCATTTAATTTCTTGTCACTTTTGGAGGAAAAAACCCAGAACCATATTCGAAACGTTTAGGACCTTCAGAACTCTCGAGAGATTTTTCTCCGCTCCACTCCACCAGTTAATCATTGCTGGTCCCTTCACTCAACGTGGAGGACCTCGGTCATTTTTCGAGAAAGATTCAATGAATCTTTATTTCCTGGAAGATGTTCCTGGAGAGTATTCCAAACCCCTCGGTACTAGACTCTCTCTTGAAATGTAAACAAGTTTTTAGCACCCATATGACCAGTTACCAGGAAATACCATCAAAATTCTTTTCCTAATTCAAAGTAGATCCATTGAATATTTCTGTCCTAGGTATATTCCTAGGAGTTATTCCATACACTCCAGACTCCCAAACGCTATCCAAGATATAAGATTCTCTCTTGAAAAGGGGGATTTGGTGAATATTTTTACCTGGGGTGGTATTCTGTACCCCCAACAGGTCCACCTTATGAGCATCGATCAGGGATCGTACTTACTCGCCGGATCCCCTTAGGAATTTGGATCCGTCTATTTCTATCTAGGTCGACCAGGCAGCATTTAGGCACACTAAAGGTCGATTGTGCTTACTCCCTTTTCGCACTCCCCCCCCCCCCCCCCCGGCCCGGTCACACATTCGCTCTCAAGCCTGGTGATCTAAAGACCAGTACCCCGCTCCTAATGTATGCACCCACCAGCTTCTCCATCGTATTTAGAAGAAACCAGCTCTCTCCAGCTTTCGGGGATATGTACCCTAAACGACCCCGGCTTACACCGATCCGGGTAGCGCCGTTTGGTGGGTCCGAAGTTATTGATCTTCTGAGGGCACTTAACAGGAGATTCGCGGAATATTTCTTACCCGGGATTTGTTACTGGGTGGTATTTACCACCCTCAAGATTATTGATCAGGGTGGGCCATTGATTTTCCTTTTCCTGGAAAGTACCCCATACCTCCCCCACCCCTCTCCATTACTACCCCCTCCACAAAACGTTTAGGCTCTTTAATGGCAATTTCGAGTTTCGCAAAATCTTTCTTTCATAAGACCCCCGTATTAGCGAATTCTCCCTCAAACATGGTATTTAGCATTTTTCGGAGCGGTGGCACTACCGGGAGTAAACCCCCCCCCCCTTCCCCTAATCTCTTTGCGAATTGTTATTATTGTGCTAATGACTCTAAAAGGGAAATTTATATCTTCTTTGCGCGGAAGTGCTGGGGGGGGGGGGTATTTCATACTCCCCGTACATTTTTTCGGACCACTTTGGTTCTAGGAACGTCGACGTGTACCTATTACTTCCTTCCCCTGGTCGATCAACGTGTAGTGATCCCGCACTCACGATCAAACACGAAGATCCCTCTAGACTCAAAGCAGTTTGACTTGTCTAGTAGTACACAGTGCCAGAGTGCTGTTCATTGTAACGGTAGTCCGATTTGCAGTAAGTTTCGAATTCGTATAGGAACATTTCCATAGATTTATACGTCTTTCGCTATAAAAACCGTTGCACGTCATTGATTTATGAATCAATTTCAGACAAGTTTTCTATAGATTTCGCACACTACTTGTTTTTTTTTGTACATGTTGCAGTGTTGCAGCATATGTCTGAAATTGATACACAAATCAATGACGTGCAACGGTTTTTATAGCGAAAGACGTATACCATCAGCGAGTTTGGTGTAGCGACAGCGAGCGTATTTGGAAAACCATGCGCTGTTTTGGTGATTACGGCGTCTCCGGCTAGCGTGGTTGCGTAGAACCGTGCGGGGACGGGTTATGAAATATGGGTGGATTATTGGACCACAGCGAGCGTTGATTCTGGTTCGGTTTTTTATTTGGGCAACTTCATATAGAAAATTAGAGAGGGAAAATAGCGAATTCTCGCTTAACTTCGATCGCAATAGCGTGCGACGTTTAATTTTTACAATCGTCCGTGATCAGTCACACGATTTTAAGAGAAATCGCCGCAATCAACGCGGACTGGCGAATATGAAATCGGCCGTGCCAATTTTTTGTGAATCGCGGAACAATTGCAAAGCGATGGACCTAGTTAAACTCGTGTACAAGATTGTCCAACTAGTCGAAAGTGAGATCCGTAACGCAGCTAGCTCTCGTGTTAATAAAATTTCTAGAAAAACGATTCGTTTGAGTGCAGCGCGTAGGCATACTCAACGGTTTTCAATAGATGAGACAAAAAGGGGAATTAAACGAACTTTTAGCGACCTAATTTTGGCTCTGTCGTGAAACGATCTTCGTACAAATAATCACAGGCAATTGCATGAGAGCAAGTATCATCCCAAAAGCGATCCAGTTTTCAATGTTTCTTGGAGGGAGCCTTTTGAAGGGAGGGCGATACCATTTGTGACTTAATGAAAAAACTGATTCCAACGATATCTGTACCCCGGCCCATCGTGTTCTCGTTTGTTGGAGGTACGATGGCGTCCGTGCTTCTTTGTTAGCAAGCATTGTGTAAGCCGAAAGGTACTCTAACCTTAGAGGCATTTACTGTACCTGCACTACGTGCGATTTGCCAAGAGCCGAATCAACCTCAACTACCCCGAAAGTATATTGCTTGGCCAAGACCAAGACAAGGAGAGGCGGGGGGGGGGGGGG
>NW_022170878.1:8473526-8487555 GCF_008802855.1 Photinus pyralis
TTTGAGGGAAAACTCAACGCCGGAAGGCCTGGGGGTATGGAATAACCCTCAGCATACGAAGAGTGTATTTATGTATCATTGAATCTTCCGTTTGCTGGGGGGTATTCCATACCCCCCAGACCCCCCGATGGTACGTTCGGTGTCGTTTTATCGAGAACTTGAATGAGAGTGATCAAGCAGGCCGTTTTGAGGGAAAACTCAACGCCGAAAGGCCTGGGGGTATGGAACAACCCCCAGCATACGAAGAGTATATTTATGTATCATTGAATTTTCCGTTTGCTGGGGGGTATTCCATACCCCCCAGACCCCCCGGTGGTACGTTCGGTGGCGTTTTATCGAGAACTTGAATGAGAGTGATCAAGCAGACCGCTTTGAGGGAAAACACAACGCCTTGGGGCCGGGGGCCATGGAATAATCCCCATCATTCTCCACCAAAACCGCCTACTTGACAACTCTCATTACAGTCTTCGGTAAGACGATATTGAACTCAGCACTGGCGGGTCGGGGAGGAGGGGGAGGGGGGCTTATAAAAATTGTAGCAGGATCACAGGAATGCAGGAAGATATCAAATTTGCTTTAGGGCCTTCCCAATCATACAAATATTCCTTTGCATTATCTTCATCAGTATTTGTATATTAGGGCTACAGACAATTTTAGATATTTTTGTGCATTTTGATCTCCTGTTAGCATTTTTTTAATTGTATCAGTGTAACAGAAATCCTTAACACTTAACACAATCTTTAACTTATTCTAGTCGACTGCTAACAGACTAATCTCAAATTGTTGTATTAGGAACACAGAAACGGAAAAACCTGTAGGTTGTAATATAATACAAATTTCTCCTCTTTTTCAAATTTTCATCAGTATCACAGAATTTGTACTTTGAAATCATACACAAATGTTGGTTCATCAGGATTACAGAAACTAGATACTTTCTCACCAATTATGATCTCCTGATACATATTTCTCACAACTCTTGCGTTGGCACGTCAGTTCTAGCATTTATGGGCAGTTGAACACATTCTGGCGCATGCAGATTTCATGGTACAATCTTCTCTAAACCAAATCAGTATCACAGAAATACAGGAAGTTATAACTCTTGTGGTCGGGTCTCATTTGATCTCCTGATATAAATTTTTCGTGTCAAGCTTGTTGTGCCGGGATCACAAAAGCACAGGTAACCGAACGAATACTGATTTCCCGATATAAATTTGTCTTTCACAAGTGGTTATATCAAGATCACAGAAATGCAAAGTCAGCCAACTTCTTAAACATTAGGATCTCCTGGTACAAATTTGACTTCTCATGTACCACTATAACAGAACCGCAGTAAACTAAAGAAATTGTGATCGGATTCCTTCTCACACATTATGATCTCCTGGTACAGGCACCGATTTTCAATATTGTTATTCGCAGTCATAAGAAGCAAGATGCTGTACATTATATGGCGGCTTTCGTATAACAATTTCTAAAAGTGAAGCCAATACCAGACGATACCACAATTTTGTTTAGCTTGGTGCACTCCTGTGATCTTGATGTAGAAGTTTTGAGGAGAATATACATCAAGACATAAGAATTCGGGAGACTTAGATTTCTCCGGTTCAGTTATCCGAATGCAATTTTGAGAAGAGAAATTTATATCCGGGGATCAGTGAGGGTTGAGAGGTGTCTGATGTGGCTATCTGTGGAAGAAGCATTTTATTTATGTAGTCCTAGTTGGCATAGGATCACGATGCTTTGTATTCTTGTGACCGATTTCTATTCTGTCGGTTTATGGTACCATAAACTGGGCAGTAAAATTGAAACGTTCGTTACCATACATAAACTAGGAATGGATGTCGTATACTTCGATAAGACTATTCTGTGTGGGTCAGCGATGGGGAACGCCGGACGTATTCGTCGTGCTTCTACTGTTTTTTTTTTGCGAATTGTCTACAAATTCGCATATAATACGCAAAGCCGGTGTAGATTAGTTAAACGCGTGAAAGCCGGTTTCCCGTTCCGTAAGTTACGAAGTTGTAATTGTCGGAAGTTCCATATACTACTCATTGTTATTCGCGGCATTAATTAAGCTTAACACTGTTCAAATACTCGCGAAATTCCCACGTATGCGTGCGGTTAAATTTAGGTGCACATCGCGAAAGCGTTAATCAAATACTTAGACGCGATTGTTCCGTACGGGACGGCGATGATCTAAATTTTTCCGTCGTCCAAACGCTACTTGATTTGTTAATTAAACCGAACGATAATTACGAACTCGGGAGTTATGTACATTTAGCGCCGGCCGAAGTTTAATTGCAACAAGATTTAATTCCGCACCATTTCTAATTACGACTGGAAACTGGAATATTCGCACCAACCGACAGTCGTATGGGCGTTGCCCGACATCAATGTAAGTAGTAATCTAACACCTGGAAAGTGTGGCTTTTTTGCTGTCGGCCAGGCCCACTTCAACTTAATTGAATTTCTAGAGACGGCAACAAAACCTTCAACGAATTGAACGCACATCATACATACGCTTTATCCCGTAATCCATTTTTCTATGCAAATTTCCGGAATAGAATTTACATTTTCTTGTTAAAGTGGAAGGTGGATGTTTGTGAGCGCCATAAATTCAAAGTTGTATTTGAGAGAACGGGAGAGAGAAATTTTTAAAATGAAATGCCGTGTACCTGTCTTTGAAAAGTTTAGAAAAATTTTAATATTTTTGTTAAAGATTGTATTAAATTTTGTTCGGGGAAACTTCTGTACTAAACGAAAAGTTTGGAGGGGCGTCGGGGGAAGTCTCGTTAACCCGCACTTCAAACAACTGTGGCAAAAAACCAGGCAAGTATGTGGTCAGCCTGAGATTGATTAATAGTTCTGTATTAAGAGAGCAGAATATGAGAAGGGGTTCTCTGTCATTCCTATGTTCCTGATACGGCTAGTTATACACATTCAATGCACTTCTGGCGCATTCTGACTTTCAAAATAAGTTTAAAATTATCGTATCAGGGTCACAGAATTGCGAACTTTGACTCTTTGATATATGCTTCCCTTATTAGAAACTAAAATTTATCTTCAAAAAATATCCCACGTATTATGACCTTTTGCCCTTTGAAAATAACGTATCAAGACTACAGGAACGCGGAAGGCTGTGAAACTTATGATCAAACAATTTGTCTTTCTGATCTCCTGGTATAAATTTGTCTTATCAAAGTGAGAAAAACTGAGAAACATGTGACCAGCCGACTTCTCAAACATTCTCGTGTACTGATAAATATTGCGGATGCAGAATTTTTGTACCAGGATCACAGAAAGGCAGGAAGCTGTAAAATTTTTATTCGGATAACTTCTCACGCATTTTGATCTGTTCATATAAACGTTCCTTATCAGAACTGCTGTACCGGCATCACAGACATCCAGGTTGATTCTAGTTTCCTGAGCCAAACCTCTCGTTGCGAAGTTGTTTTTGTTGTGACGAAAGGTGAGAAGCTGTAACGCTTATGATCCGACAACGTCTCATACATTCTGTTGTCCTGATAAAGATTACTCTTTCCAAAGTTGAATGAATCTGTATCACTTGTGCGCACATATATGCCGTTCCTCTGATAGCTATTTCCCGTATTTAGCAGGATCACAGAAATGCAGGAAACTGTAAATTTGTGGTCAGAACTCTTTTGCATTTTGAGTTCCTGGTATAAATGGTGAAGTACCGCTTTGAGGAATAATGTAACGCCAGGGGGCCTAGGGGGTATGGAATACCCCCAGTATACGAAGAGTATATTTATGTATAAGAATGATCTCATGGTGATGATTGTGGGAAAAAGGCCATCGAATTTTCCTTTTACTGGGGGGTATTATATAAACATTGTAGCAGGATCACAGGAATGCAGGAAGATATAAAATTTGCTTTAGACGCCTTCCCAAGTATACAAATATTTCTTTTCATAATCTTCATCAGTATTTACATATTAGGACTACATACATTTTTATATATTTTTGTGCTTTCTGATCTCCTGTTAGCATTATTTGAAATTGTTGTATCAGTGTAACAGAAACCCTAACGTTTACACTTAAAACACCCTTTAACGTATTCTACTCTGCTGCTAACAGACTAATCTCAAATTGTTGTATTAGGAACACAGAAACGGAAAACCTGTAGGCTGTATAGTCTAATGTGAATCGTGATTACAAAAACCCGGTAATCTGTATAATTTGTCACCAGACAACCTCTTTTTTTTTTCAAATTAGTATCAGTATCACAGAATTTGTACTTTGAAATCATACACAAATGTTGGTCCATCAGGATTACAGAAACGGCAGTTGTCATTAGATACTTTCTCACCAATTATGATCTCCTGATACGTATTTCTCAAAACCCTTGTGTTGGCACGTCCGGACACCTTCTGGCGCATGGAGATTTCATAGTACAATCTTCTCTAATCCAAATCAGAACCACAGAAATACAGGACGTTATAAATCTTGTGATCAGGTAATGTCTCATTTGATCTCCTGATATAAATTTTTCGTATCAGGTTTGTTGTTCCGGGATGTATTAGGAGAGCATAATATGAGAAGGGGTTCTCTGTCATTCCTGTGTTCCTGAACGGCTAGTTATACACATTCAATGCTCTTCTCGCGCATTCTGACTTTCAAAATAATTTTCAAATTATCGTATCAGGCTCACAGAATTGCGAAAAGTTATAAAGTCAGACCCTTTGATATATGCTTCCCTCATCAGAAACTAAAGGTATGTATCAAAAAATATCTCACGTATTATCTTTGGCCCTTTGAAAAATAACGTTCTGATCTCCTGGTACAAATTTGTCTTATCAAAGTAAGAAAGATGTGTCCAGCCAACTTCTCAAACATTCTAGTGTACTGATAAATATTGCAGGTGCAGAATTTTTGTACCAGGATCACAGAAAGGCAGGAAGCTGTAAAATTTTTATTCGGATAACTTCTCACGCATTTTGATCTGTTCATATAAACGTTCCTTATCAGAACTGCTGTACCGGCATCACAGACATCCAGGTTGATTCTAGTTTCCTGAGCCAAACCTCTCGTTGCGAAGTTGTTTTTGTTGTGACGAAAGGTGAGAAGCTGTAAGTAACGCTTATGATCCGACAACGTCTCATACATTCGTTGTCCTGATAAAGATTACTCTTTCCAAAGTTGAATGAATCTGTATCACTTGTGCTCACATATATGCTGTCCTCTGATAACTATTTCTCTTATTTACCAGGATCACAGAAATACAGGAAACTGTAAACTTGGGGTCAGAACTCTTTTGCATTTTGAGTTCCTGGTATAAATGCTTAAGTACCGCTTTGAGGAATAATGTAACGCCAGGGGGCCTGGGGGGTATGGAATACCCCCAGCATACGAAGAGTATGTTTATGTATAAGAATGATCTCATGGTGATGATTGTGGGAAAAAGGCCATCGAATTTTCCTTTTACTGGGGGGTATTATATAAGCATTGTAGCAGGATCACAGGAATGCAGGAAGATATAAAATTTGTTTTAGACGCCTTCCCAAGTATACAGATATTTCTTTTCATAATCTTTATCAGTATTTACATATTAGGACTACATACATTTCTATATATTTTTGTGCATTCTGATCTCCTGTTAGCATTATTTGAAATTGTTGTATCAGTGTAACAGAAACCCTAACGTTTACACTTAAAACACCCTTTAACGTATTCTACTCTGCTGCTAACAGACTAATCTCAAATTGTTGTATTAGGAACACAGAAACGGAAAACCTGTAGGCTGTATAGTCTAATGTGAATCGTGATTACAAAAACCCGGTAATCTGTATAATTTGTCACCAGACAACCTCTTTTTTTTTCAAATTAGTATCAGTATCACAGAATTTGTACTTTGAAATCATACACAAATGTTGGTCCATCAGGATTACAGAAACGGCAGTTGTCATTAGATACTTTCTCACCAATTATGATCTCCTGATACGTATTTCTCAAAACCCTTGTGTTGGCACGTCAGGACACCTTCTGGCGCATGGAGATTTCATAGTACAATCTTCTCTAATCCAAATCAGAACCACAGAAATACAGGACGTTATAAATCTTGTGATCAGGTAATGTCTCATTTGATCTCCTGATATAAATTTTTCGTATCAGGTTTGTTGTTCCGGGATGTATTAGAAGAGCATAATATGAGAAGGGGTTCTCTGTCATTCCTGTGTTCCTGATACGGCTAGTTATACACATGCAATGCTCTTCTCGCGCATTCTGCCTTTCAAAATAATTTTCAAATTATCGTATCAGGGTCACAAAATTGCGAAAAGTTATAAAGTCAGACCCTTTGATATATGCTTCCCTTATCAGAAACTAAAGGTATGTATCAAAAAATATCTCACGTATTATCTTTGGCCCTTTGAAAAATAACGTTCTGATCTCCTGGTACAAATTTGTCTTATCAAAGTACGAAAGATGTGTCCAGCCAACTTCTCAAACATTCTAGTGTACTGATAAATATTGCAGGTGCAGAATTTTTGTACCAGGATCACAGAAAGGCAGGAAGCTGTAAAATTTTTATTCGGATAACTTCTCACGCATTTTGATCTGTTCATATAAACGTTCCTTATCAGAACTGCTGTACCGGCATCACAGACATCCAGGTTGATTCTAGTTTCCTGAGCCAAACCTCTCGTTGCGAAGTTGTTTTTGTTGTGACGAAAGGTGAGAAGCTGTAAGTAACGCTTATGATCCGACAACGTCTCATACATTCGTTGTCCTGATAAAGATTACTCTTTCCAAAGTTGAATGAATCTGTATCACTTGTGCTCACATATATGCTGTCCTCTGATAACTATTTCTCTTATTTACCAGGATCACAGAAATACAGGAAACTGTAAACTTGGGGTCAGAACTCTTTTGCATTTTGAGTTCCTGGTATAAATGCTTAAGTACCGCTTTGAGGAATAATGTAACGCCAGGGGGCCTGGGGGGTATGGAATACCCCCAGCATACGAAGAGTATGTTTATGTATAAGAATGATCTCATGGTGATGATTGTGGGAAAAAGGCCATCGAATTTTCCTTTTACTGGGGGGTATTATATAAGCATTGTAGCAGGATCACAGGAATGCAGGAAGATATAAAATTTGTTTTAGACGCCTTCCCAAGTATACAGATATTTCTTTTCATAATCTTTATCAGTATTTACATATTAGGACTACATACATTTCTATATATTTTTGTGCATTCTGATCTCCTGTTAGCATTATTTGAAATTGTTGTATCAGTGTAACAGAAACCCTAACGTTTACACTTAAAACACCCTTTAACGTATTCTACTCTGCTGCTAACAGACTAATCTCAAATTGTTGTATTAGGAACACAGAAACGGAAAACCTGTAGGCTGTATAGTCTAATGTGAATCGTGATTACAAAAACCCGGTAATCTGTATAATTTGTCACCAGACAACCTCTTTTTTTTTCAAATTAGTATCAGTATCACAGAATTTGTACTTTGAAATCATACACAAATGTTGGTCCATCAGGATTACAGAAACGGCAGTTGTCATTAGATACTTTCTCACCAATTATGATCTCCTGATACGTATTTCTCAAAACCCTTGTGTTGGCACGTCAGGACACCTTCTGGCGCATGGAGATTTCATAGTACAATCTTCTCTAATCCAAATCAGAACCACAGAAATACAGGACGTTATAAATCTTGTGATCAGGTAATGTCTCATTTGATCTCCTGATATAAATTTTTCGTATCAGGTTTGTTGTTCCGGGATGTATTAGGAGAGCATAATATGAGAAGGGGTTCTCTGTCATTCCTGTGTTCCTGATACGGCTAGTTATACACATGCAATGCTCTTCTCGCGCATTCTGCCTTTCAAAATAATTTTCAAATTATCGTATCAGGGTCACAAAATTGCGAAAAGTTATAAAGTCAGACCCTTTGATATATGTTTCCTTTATCAGAAACTAAAATTTATGTACAAAAAATATCTCAAATCAGAAAATAACGTATCAAGATTACAGAAACGCAGAAGGCTGTGAAACTTATGATCAAACAATGTCTCGTTCTGATCTCCTGGTTTAAATTTGTCTTATTAAAGTGAGAAAAACTGAGAAACATGTGACCATCCGACTTCTCAAACATTCTCGTGGTGTACTGATAAATATTGCGGGTTTAGAATTTTTATACCAGGGGCACGGAAGGCAGGAAGCTGTAAAATTTTTATTCGGATAACTTCACACGCATTCTGATCTATTCATATAAACGTTCCTTATCAGAACTGCTGTACCGGGATCGCAGACATTCAGGTTGATTCTAGTTTTCTGTGCCAAATCTCTCGTTGCGAAGTTGTTTTTGTGACGAAACGTGGAAACCTGTACAGAACCCCATACGTTCTGTTATCCTAATAAAGATTACTCTTTCCAGAGTTGATGAATCTCTAAAACTTGTGCTCACATATATGCCGTTCCTCTGATAACATTTCCCTTATTTACCAGGATCACAGAAATGCAGGAAACTGTAAATTTGTGGTCAGAAGTCTCATTTTGGGTTCCTGCAAGGTATTATGCTACTTACTCTGAACTGAAACTGAAACGAAACTGAAACGAAACGAAACGAAACGAAACGAAACGAAACGAAACTGAAACGAAACTGAAACGAAACTGAAACGCAACTGAAACGAAGGATTTCAATGCGCTAATGTTATTATTATTGTTTCAGCATCATTGAAAATAAACCAAGAAGACTGACGTAGAGCGTAATGCGGACGATACGGGCCTAAATCGCAATGGCACAGATAACGGACACAATGCAGGAATACTTTGCCTTACCCACCGCAATCTACACCCCCAACGCTTCCTACGGCGACGAGAACGCTACGAGCGCGCTCGACGCCCGCTCGACCGACCAAAACTTCTCCTGCGACGCGATAAGGGATTTCGTCAACGTCACCTGCGAGCTACCGATAAACTACGCGGTGCCGATGTACGGTTACGTTATGCCCTTTCTGTTGTTCGTAACGATCATAGCGAACACGCTTATCGTCGTCGTGCTGAGCAAGAGGCACATGCGGACGCCGACGAACGTCGTCCTGATGGCGATGGCACTCTGTGATATGTTTACGTTGCTGTTCCCCGCGCCGTGGCTGATTTACATGTACACGTTCGGCAACCACTACAAACCGCTTTGGCCCATCAGCGTTTGCTACGCTTGGACGGTGATGCACGAGGTGAGTTCGTTCGTGAAGTGTCGGGAGCGTACTAGCGTTTGTTCGCAGGTCATTCCGAACATGTTCCATACGGCGAGCATTTGGCTGACGCTGGCGTTGGCGGTTCAGCGATACATCTACGTCTGTCACGCGCCGTTGGCGCGAAAATTCTGCACGATGCCCAACGTTTATAAGTGCTTAGTTTACATACTCGTCTCGGCCGCACTGCACCAGGCGACGAGGCTGTTCGATCAGGAGTACTCAGAGGTGAGAAATAAAATTTACCTACGTAAGCAGTGGGCTCATCCCCAGACCCTACATTCTCCTCCAAAACCCGTCAGCTTTACCGCTCTTACTACAGTTTTCGGCAGCTCAGCGCCGGGTGGTGTGGAGGCTATAGAATAAGTAGGTATATCCTCCACCTTATATGAAAATAATTGAAAGGAACATTGCATTTTACCTAGAGTGGAATTTCCTGGGGGGTATTCTATTCCCCCGGGCCACCGGTGTTAGATCCTTCCCAAAACGCTCTGTCTCACCACTCTGAATACAGTCTTCGACAAGGCACCAGGGGGTCTATTGGGAATGGAATACCCCCCCCGATCCCAACATATACACAGATAATACGGTAGTTGAAAGATACATTGAATATATCCTGGAATGAATTTTCCAGGGGGTATTGACCTCCCCCGTGGTACACTTTTCCTCAAAACCGCCTGCCTCGCCGCTCTCATTACAGTTTTCGGTAAGACCACAGAACATGGCAAAACGAGTGGTTTGGAATACCCCCCCCCCCTTATTGTACACTAAAATCATTCGAGAATTAAAAGAAACATTGGAATTTTCTTACATCTCCCCAGACCCACCGGTGTGTCACTCATCCCCAAAACCGTCTGTCTCACCGCTGTCATTATAGTTTTCGGCAAGACGCTATCGAACTTAAAACCGGGTCGGAGGGGGGGGGGGCTAGGGGGTATGGAACACCCTCAGTATATCCGAAGAACATACGGTACCTAATTGAAAATTAAATCCTGGAATGGGTTTTCCTCGGTGGTATTCCAAATCTGCAGAACCCCCGGTCTTACCTTCTCTCCAAAAGCCCATTTTCAGCAAGACGCCATCAAACTCAGTACGGAGATCTGGGGGTTATTGAAATAACCCCCGATGTATAGGATCATAATCTGCTTAAAAGGGACATTTAAGCTTGCGTCCTAGTTTCGACATGACGCCATCGAACTTAACACCAGGGTAGGGGGGGGGGTATGCAATATCCCCCCAGTATATTCGAAGATCATAGGATAATTGGAAAAAAACATAGAATCGTTCCTGGAATGGATTTTCGTGGGAGGTATTATCCCCAGACCCCCCGGTGTTACATTTCCCCCAAAACTGTCAGCCTTACCGCCCTCGCTACAGTTTCCGGCAACTCAGCACCGGGGGGGTTTGGGGGTCTGGAATAAGTATAAGTATACATTGCATTTTACCTGGAGTGGAATTTACTGGGGGGTATTCCATACCCACGGGCAACCAGTGATAGATCCTTCCCACAACCCTCTATCTCACCACTCTGATTACAGTTTTTGGCAAGACACCATCAAACAACACCGGGGGTATCTAGGGGGTATAAAATACCTACCAGGAAAGTCCATTCCAGGAAAAACTTCATGTTCCTTTCAATTAGCGTGTGATCTTCATATATACTGGGGGTATTCTTTATCGAATGCCGGTTTGTAATACCGGTTATTTTGCGGGGCGGTATTCCATACCCCCCAGGCCCCCCGGTGTTACACTCTTCCCCAAAGCCGCCTGTCTCACCGCTGTCATTATAGTTTTCGGCAAGACGTAATTGAAAAAAACATAGAATCGTTCCTGGAATCGATATAAAATACCCTCCGGTATATACGACTGTACGCTTATTGCACGGGACATTTAAGCTTTCCTGGAATAGAATTTCCTGGGGTTATTCCATCCCTCCGATATCCTACAGTGTTACATTCTCCCCCAAAGCGAACTGTCTCACCGCTCTTATTATAGTTTTCGACATGACGCCATGGAACTTAACACCAAAGGTGGGGGGGATCTAGGAGGCATGGAATGTCTCCCCAGTATATACGAAGATCACACGATAATTGAAAGGAACATGAAGTGTTTCCTGGAATGGATTTTCCTGGGGGGTATTCTTTATGGAATACCGGCATATAATACCGGCTGTTTTGCTGGGAGTATTCAGACCCCCCGGTGTTACACTATCACTAAAACCGCCTGTCTCACCGCTGTCATTATACAGTGTGAGCAACAATGATTGAAGCGTGCGTCATCACCGCTTGTTCCTATTAATATCAAAACTACCTTCTTTGTATGTAGTTGTATACGAAAATGACGTTCTGCGCTGTCACAGTGACGTGCGTCTATTCGTATTTCGTATCTTGTATCAAATCAGCATATGCTATGAGCGGCACATTGCCAATTTAGCTGAAGCGGCACGCTTCAATCTTTGTTGCTCACTCTGTAGTTTTCGGCAAGACGTAATTAAAAAAAAATTAATTTTTCCTGGAATGGGTTTTCCTCGGTGGTATTCCATATCCAGATCCCCGGTGTTACCTTCTCTCCAAAGACTCGCCTCTCATTGCAGTTTTTAGAAAGACGCCATCATACTCAGTACTGTGGGGGGGGGGCTGATTGTTATAAATTACCCCCCCTCCCCCCCGCGAAGATTATACGCTAATCGATAGGAACGTCACATTTTTTCTAGAATGCTACAATGAATTAAACGAACTTAACATCGGTGAGTCTAGGGGGTACGGAATACCCCCCGGTATATCCGAAGAACATACGGTAATTGAAAAAAACATTGTGAAATGGGTTTTCCTCGGTGGTATTCCCTATCTCCAGACCCCCCGGTGGTGCCTTCTCTCAAAAGACCCGCTTGTCCCGCGTCTCTCATTGCAGTTTTCAACAAAACGCCATCAAACTCAGTACCGGGGGGGGGTCTGGGGGTTATAAAATACCTCCCATGCATACGACCATACTCTTGAAAGGGACATTTAAGCTTTTCTGAAATAGATTTTTGCTAGGCCATCCCCTCGAGATCCTAGTGTTGCATTCCCCCCCCCAAGCCGTCTGTCTCACCGCTCTCATTATAGTTTTCGCCACGACGCCATTGAACTTAGCACCGGGTACCCAGTATATACAAAGATCATACGCTAATCGATAGGAACATTCAATTTTTCCTAGAATGAATTTTCCTGGGAGGTATTCCATATCACCAGACCCCCGGTGTTACATTCTCCCCAAAACTGTCAGCCTTACCGCTCTCACTGCAGTTTTCGGCAACTCAGCACCGGGGGGGTCTGGGGGGTTTGGAATGAGTATTATCCTCTACTATATACGAAAATCATACGCCAATTGAGAAGAACATTGCATTCTACCTGGAGTGGAATTTCCATACCCCGGGCAACCGGTGTTAGATCCTTCCCAGAACCCTCTGTCTCACCACTCTGATTACGGTTTTCGGCAAGACGCCATCAAACTTAACACCGGGGAAGCTGGGAGGTTTAGAATACCTCCCAGGAAAATCCATCCCCGATAAAACTTCATGTTCCTTTCAATTAGCGTGTGATCTTCATATATACTGGTGGTATTCTTTATGGAATACCGGTACGTAATACCGGTTATTTTGCTGTTCCATACCCCTCAGACCCCCCGGTGTTACACTATCACTAAAACCGCCTGTCTCACCGCTGTCATTATAGTTTTCGGCAAGACATAGTTTAAAAAAAATGAATCTTTCCTGGAATGGGATTTCCTCGGTTGTATTCTATATCTCCAAATCCCCGGTGTTACCTTCTCTCTAAAGACCCGCTTGTCTCGCGTCTTTCATTGCAGTTTTCAGCAAGATGCCATCAAACTCAGTACGTGGGGGGGGGGGGGGGAGCTGGTTGTTTATAAAATACCCCCGTATATAGCTTTTCTGTATGCCGCCATGAACTTATCCCCGGGGGGGGGGGGGGGGAGTATAGAATGTCTCCCAGTATATACGAAGACCATACGCTAATCGATAGAAACATTAAATTTTTCCTTAGAATGAAATTTTGTTGGGAGGTATACTATACCCCCACTCTTCCCCAAAGACGCCTGTCTCACCGCTATCATTAAAGTTTTCGGCAGACGCCATCGAAATTTATACCGGGGGATCTGGGGCGGATAAAGTATACCCCCCCCCCCCAATACATTCTAAGATCATACGATAATTGAATAAAAAACATTCAATGTTTCCTGAAATGGGTTTTCCTCGATGGTATTCCCTATCTCCAGACCCTCCCGGTGTTACCTTCTCTCCAAAGACCCGCTTGTCTCGCGTCTCTCATTGCAGTGGGGGGTCATAAACCCATACTCTTCTTGAAAGGGGCATTTCAGCTTTCATGGATTAGAATTTCTTGGGGTTATTTTATTCTTGGGGTTTTTTTTTCCCCCCCCCCCCCCGATATCGTACAGTCCTCCCTCAAAGTCGACTGTCTCACCGCTCTCACTACAGTTTTTGGCAATACGCTATCGAACGTAACACCGGGGGGTCTAGGGAGTATGGAATACCACCCGGGACATTCGAAGAACATACGGTAACTGAAAAAACATTGAATCTTTCCCGGAATAGATTCTCCTGGGGTTATTTCATCCCCTCGAGATAGTACAGTGTTACATTCTCCCCCCAAAACCGTCTCCCTTACCGCTCTTGTTATAGTTTTCGGCACGACGCCGGGGGGTGTATACCCTTATATTCGAAGATCATACGAGAATTGCAAAAACATTGAATCTTTCCTGGAATGGGTTTTCTTCGGT
>NW_022170878.1:8487655-8494558 GCF_008802855.1 Photinus pyralis
GATAATAAAAAAAAATACATATTAAATTTAGAACGCTCACCAGCTCCTAAAGAAGTCAAATGATCTCAACAGCTCTAAAATCATATGAATTACTCTTGCAAACCCTTTCAAGCTCCTAGCCACTCTTAAAGGCCTTTAGAGAACTACAACAGTTTACAAGATTACATGGGTCGAAAGGTCCAGACTTACTTTCGTTCACGTTCGCTATGCAGCGGTACATGTGAACTAAATACAAATTCGAATACATACTTTATTAATTCTAACGCGACCTCCCGTTACAGTACCCCCTCCTGTTTTTTAAAACAAAAAACCCGGTGCGATTTTAAAAACAACAAAAAATGGGTTCATTGTCCTCGGATGACCTTGAGAAAGTAACTAGACACCACATAAAAATGAGGCCATTGACTTTGACTGACTTTGAGAATGTAATTAGAGATTACATAAAAAACGAGGCCATTGACCTCAGATGACCTTTAAAATGTAATTTGACGCGTCACAAATGGGTCCATTGACCTTGAATGACCGTGAGAGTATAATTAGACACCACGTAGGTTTTTGATTTTTAATAACCTCTAACATGTAATTTGACATCGTAGGCCCATTGACCTTGTATGCTCTTGAAAATGCTATTTGGTACCGCAAAAAATGGATTCATTGACGTTGGATTACCTTGAAAATGTAATCGGATACCACAAAAATGGGTTCAATGTCCTTGGATGAAAATGTAGACAGCGCATAAAAATATATAATATAATATAATATAATATAATATAATATAATATAATATAATATAATATAATATAATATAATATAATATAATATAATATATGTTTATTTCTCAATATAATAACATGATTTACAATAAAAATAAAAATGCAATTATTGTCCTTGTATGCCATTGAAATTGTAATTTGACAACACAACAATGGGACCATTGACCTTGGATGACATTGAAATGAATTTTGAATCGGCACAGAGTAATGCAACCGTGGCTCGGGGTTTGCGAATACGGATCTCATCGATCCTGTTTAGCTTTCCGATGAATCAGTAGACGGTTTGGGTTCCTGACACTTTTTGCATGTACTCTTCAACTTCCTCGGTTCTTTGCAGTGCCAACATCTCAAAGACTCCCCCGGTCTTTGCACACGAGCTTTCAGTTTTGCCCGATGCACTGGCCCTTTTTGTACCGACCCGAACGCGGTCAGTTAAAGGAGAGAAAGCTCTTGAATGCTCTTACAGTTTTTTAAGTACTGGCAAAGATTTTTGAAAACTGTAGAACGCTTACCGACTCTCGAATATTTTTGAGGTTATTTTAAACCTAAAGACTAGCAGATTCTTAGAGAACACTTTGAAATTCTTGAGCACCCTTTAATACCCTCTAAAAGTTCGGAGATACTAATAAATATTCTAGAACGCTCTACAAAACATAGAAGAACCTTAAACGTGCATTAACCCCCCTTGAAAGCTCTCGGAGACTCTTGAAGACTAATGAAAGCCCTTGGAGAGTCTAAATGAAACCGCTTAAAGTAGTTTACACTCTGAAATCCCCTGTACTCCTTTACCCAGAGAAAGAGTAACACATCCAAGCACAATGTTTCCCATTTATGACAAATTAGTTTAGCGCATCGGTTTCGGTTCACTAATGAAAGCCAAATTTATCGAGCTTCACTTAAAACCGCCAGAAATTCTAAATGTTAATCCGATCAGGAGCGAAAGTGTCGTATCGTTATCTATTGATGTGCCGGATGCGCTTTGGGGGAAAACTTCCCAAATTAGAGAGTCGAACTGAATACGATTAAAGAGTCCCGCAGTGGCGGAGGTGGCGTTTAAAAAGTGATACAGAATGAGTAATTACCGGTTCGGGCTTATATAATGGCGGCATGAAATTTAACTAATTTAACTTTACAGCTGCTTTGCTTACTTTAATTGGTTGCCATAAATAAAGGTCCTCAAATACACGCGTAAAGTAATTAACGGGAACTCGACGGTTCGAAAAGGAATAACGTGGACGCAGACAATTCAAACATTGTTCAGATCGCAATTAATATAATGTTATACTGAATTGGATTTGCATCCCTATTGATCGGGAAATGTAAAAGTTACCAGTTTCTTTCCGAAGACATGCATTTTTCATACGGGAGGATTTTCCACTTCCCTCGGGAAATCTAGTGTGGACACAAGCTATTTAAATAACGTATTCAATTTCAACACATTTTTGAAACTATTAGTCTGGTAAAAAATTTTTGAAGTCCAAAATATATTTTTAACATTTTTAAAGGTGTCAAAAAATTTCTTTTTTACTAATTTCCATTTCAGAAATGTTCCTGAAGCATTTTCCCTAATAGTTCTTCCGTAGCAAGTGGAAAACTTTTTCTTTATGGAAAAAATTGGTAGTAATTCAATTAACCGATCGATACGCGGGTTTCAATTCAATTATTTTTTCGGTATAGCCGTTTGTTCCTGTTTTTAGGGAGTTCCGCTTTGGTTATACGCATACAGTTAAAGCTTTAGGCAGTAAGACTACAAAACCTTTTTCAAAGAAAATGCCATTACCTATGTGTCTTTTACTTTGGGAATCGCTGAATAGCCCTCTTTGGGGTTCGTCAATTTTACATCTGCGCTTACAATTTCGATTAAATTATCCCGCACCCCCTCACTCCGCATCGTCTAATTCGGTGAATATGATCAGCAAATCCAATGAAATCTCTCGAGGACCAAGGTGAAGGGATGCCGGAAGTAGCACGCATTATGCGGCGTTGAATTGATGTTCGTCGAATTACGCTAAACAAAGACAAATACCTCCCATTTACTATGGTTGCCGGAGATGATTCTTGTACAAATAAAGCTCATTAGTCCTCATTTAAAAGCGCGCCGGGGGGCAAGTCGAAATTGTACGAGCTTGTGAGACCGAGATTTAATTTAGGGTGTCGATCGTACGTGTTGAAATAAGATACTACTGTTTGATTCTTTGACGTCCTTCTGGTAAATTCTTCCAAAATTTGCAAACGCAAGTTCATTTGGATATTTCAAATAACCTGGAAACGTTGTGGGAACCAAATAAATTAAAGAAAATAACTTCCAAGAGTCGAAGACACGAGCGGAAAATTTCGAGAGATTCGGCAAACTCAAAAACGTACCGGGGGAGGGGGGGGGGGGGGTAATTCCGTAACTCTCCCCCCCCCCCCCCCCGCATACGTAGGCTTTATTGCAATTGTAGGGAAACCTGAATACTTTTGCTCCCAACATATTGGGAGTATTTCTGCTATTCCAAGGGATCTGCGGGTGAAGGCAGAGGAATTTGTGCGCGCATATTATGTTCTCCTGCCTTCAAAATCAAGAAGAGTACCTCTGATGCTGTGTAAATCACCGCTAGCCCTCATTCGTTCTCTTCGGAAAGCGATTAAATAAGGAGAGCAGAAAAATTGTGCGTAGTCATGCTGGTCTCCTGTTAACAGAATCGGATACCAAACAATTTTCCGCCATGGACACAAACAACAAAGCAAATCTGAATATGAGTAGAATCCTTCCGGTCTGTATTCGTCTCTTTCAGGCCGCGGTTATATCAGGACGGTAGAAGAATTTGGATTCGGAATGATATAGTGAGAGATTAAGTCCGAAGGACGGTTCAGAAACAAAGAAGGGGATGATTTGGACATGAGACCCTTGAACAGACAGCAGGTGACCTGTGTCTTGGATGACTTGAGAGAGAAGAGGTTGGATTTGTGAAACAGGAGGGAGGGGAGAGTCAGGAGCAGCGACCCCTCATAGAAGTCGGAAATGCTGAAGACGAAGAATAGGTGCTCGCATTTCTTGTTCCCTTGCTACCAGAATAGAATCCAAAGATTATTCCCTCTCGCATATTCTCGGCTCTCGTAACAAATTCAAACCAAAAAATGTTCCAAGTTCGAGACAGGAATAGAGAGGGGATGAATATAAGTAAAACCATAGTACATCAGTATATCAGGAGAACAAAAAAATTTTGTACGGGCATATTCGCTGCTCCGTATTTCCTACCCCCAGACCCCGGTGATACGTTATCTTCGAATAGTATTTCAGCTAACAGCAATACGACCAATATTTTGTGAGCAAACGTACCACCGGGAGATCCCAGAAGAAAGAGAACAGATTTCCCTATAACTGGTAATAAGACCTTTCGTATACTGGGGGGTATCACATACCCCCCCAGACCCACCCCGTCATACGTTCCTTTGCATCCCTAATATTTTGGTAGCAAACGTACAACCGGAGGGTCTGGAGGGTATGGAATACCCCCCATGAGAACTAGAACAGATTTCTCCACAACTGCAATAAGACTTCGTATACTGAGGAGTATTCCAAAGTCCCCAGACCCCCCCGGTGATACGTTAACTTGGAGTACTATTCCAGGTAACAGCACCACCCCTAATATTGTAGTAGCAAACGTACCACCGGGGGGTTTGGGGGGTATGGAAAACCCCCCAAAAGAACTAGAACAGGTTTCCCTACAACTGCAATAAGACCTTCGTATACTGAGGGGTATTCCAAAGCCCCCAGACCTCCCGGTGATACGTTACCTTGGAATAGTATTTAAGGTAACAGCAATACCTCCAAGCTTTTGGGAGCAACCGTACCAGCGGGGGGTTTGGGGGGTATGGAATACCCCCCAAGAGAACTAGAACAGGTTTTCCTACAACTGCAATAAAACCTCGTATACTCAGGGGTATTCCAAAGTCCCCAGACCCCTCGGTGATGCGTTACCTTGGAATAGTATTTAAGCTAACAGTCATACCCCCAAGATTTTGAGAGCAAACATACCACCGAAGGGTCTGGGGAATATGGAATACCCCCCGGGAGAATTAGAACAAAATTCCCTACAACTGCAATAAGACCCTCGTATACTGAGGGGTATTCCAAAGCCCCCAGACCCCCCGGTGATACGTTACCTTGGAATAGTATTTAAGTTAACAGCAAAACCCCCAAGATTTTGGGGAGGAAACGTACCACCGGCGCGTCTGGGGGGGTATGGAATACCCCCCAGGAGAATTAGAACAAATTTCCCTACAACTGCAATAAAACCTCGTATACTGAGGGGTATTCCAAAGCCCCCAGACCCCTCGGTGATACGTTACCTTGGAATAGTATTTCAGCTAACAGCAATTCCCCCAAGATTTTGGGAGCAAACGTACCACCGAAGGGTCTGGGGAATATGGAATACCCCCCGGGACAATTAGAACAAAATTCCCTACAACTGCAATAAGACCCTCGTATACTGAGGGGTATTCCAAAGCCCCCAGACCCCCCGGTGATACGCTACCTTGGAATAGTATTTAAGCTAACAGCAATACCTCAAAAATTTTGGGAGCAAACATACCACCGGGGGGTTTGGGGGGTATGGAATACCCCCCAAGAGAACTAGAACAGGTTTTCCTACAACTGCAATAAGACCTTCGTATACTGAGGGGTATTCCAAAGCCCCCAGACCTCCCGGTGATACGTTACCTTGGAATAGTATTTAAGTTAACAGCAAAACCCCCAAGATTTTGGGGAGGAAACGTACCACCGGCGCGTCTGGGGGGTATGGAATACCCCCCAGGAGAATTAGAACAAATTTCCCTACAACTGCAATAAAACCTCGTATACTGAGGGGTATTCCAAAGCCCCCAGACCCCTCGGTGATACGTTACCTTGGAATAGTATTTCAGCTAACAGCAATTCCCCCAAGATTTTGGGAGCAAACGTACCACCGAAGGGTCTGGGGAATATGGAATACCCCCCGGGACAATTAGAACAAAATTCCCTACAACTGCAATAAGACCCTCGTATACTGAGGGGTATTCCAAAGCCCCCAGACCCCCCGGTGATACGCTACCTTGGAATAGTATTTAAGCTAACAGCAATACCTCAAAAATTTTGGGAGCAAACATACCACCGGGGGGTTTGGGGGGTATGGAATACCCCCCAAGAGAACTAGAACAGGTTTTCCTACAACTGCAATAAGACCTTCGTATACTGAGGGGTATTCCAAAGCCCCCAGACCTCCCGGTGATACGTTACCTTGGAATAGTATTTAAGTTAACAGCAAAACCCCCAAGATTTTGGGGAGGAAACGTACCACCGGCGCGTCTGGGGGGTATGGAATACCCCCCAGGAGAATTAGAACAAATTTCCCTACAACTGCAATAAAACCTCGTATACTGAGGGGTATTCCAAAGCCCCCAGACCCCTCGGTGATACGTTACCTTGGAATAGTATTTCAGCTAACAGCAATTCCCCCAAGATTTTGGGAGCAAACGTACCACCGAAGGGTCTGGGGAATATGGAATACCCCCCGGGACAATTAGAACAAAATTCCCTACAACTGCAATAAGACCCTCGTATACTGAGGGGTATTCCAAAGCCCCCAGACCTCCCGGTGATACGTTACCTTGGAATAGTATTTAAGCTAACAGCAATACCTCCAAGCTTTTGGGAGCAACCGTACCAGCGGGGGGTTTGGGGGGTATGGAATACCCCCCAAGAGAATTAGAACAGATTTCCCTACAACTGCAATAAAACCTCGTATACTCAGGGGTATTCCAAAGTCCCCAGACCCCCCGGTGATGCGTTACCTTGGAATAGTATTTAAGCTAACAGCCATACCCCCAAGATTTTGAGAGCAAACATACCACCGAAGGGTCTGGGGAATATGGAATACCCCCCGGGAGAATTAGAACAAAATTCCCTACAACTGCAATAAAACCCTCGTATACTGAGGGGTATTCCAAAGCCCCCAGACCCCCCGGTGATACGTTACCTTGGAATAGTATTTAAGTTAACAGCAAAACCCCCAAGATTTTGGGGAGGAAACGTACCACCGGCGCGTCTGGGGGGTATGGAATACCCCCCATGAGAACTAGAACAGATTTCTCCACAACTGCAATAAGA
>NW_022170878.1:8494658-8512158 GCF_008802855.1 Photinus pyralis
TTTTGTTCACAACAAAATAACGTTTTGTTTTTCCAAAGCACTCTTCGCAGAAAATGAAAATTGTAATTTTAGGAAAAATGTGTTACTGAACCACCATGTGTGATATATCGTTGTAAAGAGAAAAAAAGACGTAATCTCAAAATGTCAAAATCCAAAACGGCGCCCATAAGAAAAATTAAAGTTGCCACGTGTTTCTCCATCATCTTAAATGTTATTGAAAACGGGATGCCATATTCGAAATCTCCATTAAAAAGTGTCTGAATAATGTGTTAATTAGAAATGTCTCGAAGGATTAGTTTACTATGAGAAAATTAAAAACGAAAATCAAAAATTTTCTTTTTTTTTGCGATATTTTCAAAACTATTGAAGATATTTTAAATTTCTTTTCAGATTATTATTCAACACGGAAATTCGCAACTTTGCCCTCATTTAACCAAAAGTCTATCTCTTAAGGTAAGCGAGATCCCCATAGTGGCACTCGAAAAATGGACACCGTCGTGCGTGAATTTCTTAATTGAAAGTTGTAGAAGTATTTTTTCTGATTTTAAAATACTTAATTATAAGGAAATGTAAGTAAATCTGCGGCTTATTTTCTCCTGATACTGAAAACTAGGTACTCTATAAAGAAATGCACCTATTCTATCAAGCACTTATAAATGTAAAATCTACAGACAATCACTTTCGGTTACTTGTATCAGGGGCCATAAGATTTTTTTTACTTTGAGCTACTCAATTACGACCCCTCGCAGCAACCTATCCATGGGACGCTTAGTAACGTCGGTTTACTGACAATAATTTCGCCGCGTGCCACTTGTATCAGGAGCGTAGTATTTTTTCGGATTCTTAGGTATTTAAATACAAGGAAGTGTTCTTATCAGAATACTAGAACCACCTCAGAAAGCAAGTTATTCTATCAGACACCTAGAAATACTAGGAGCGTAGAAGCCTTTTTCTATACTTTGACGTTTGTTGGTTGACCGTTATTTAATTATTCAAATTTCAAAATATGGACGTAGAGTTAACCCTCCACTTTTTGAATTTTCAAAATATTTTTATCGCAGTCGTTTGTTGGTCGTTTGTTGGTGTTTGTTAGTTAGATTTTTACGATTGTTGGTTGGTCGTTATTTAATTATTCAAAATTGAAAAGTTTGGGCGTATAGTTAGCCCCCCACTTTTGGAGTTTTTAAAATATTTTTATTTCAATCTCTTTGTTGGTCCTTTGTTGGTGTGTGTTAGTTACATTTTCTCGTTTGTTGGTTGATCAATTGTGGGTAGAATCATTTCAGGTGCTCTCTGATCTACTTGTTAGTTTCTTAGGGTACTTGTATTACAACAATTGACAAGTTTGTTTCCCTTCGTAAGGGTCTAATGTGTTCCGCCCCCTCCAGGTAGGTATATTCGCGAGTACGTATGAGCGCTTTTTCGCAATTCCCCTGTTTATCCAATCCCCCCCCCCCCCCTAATCTATCGTTTTCCCTTTAATTCAATTTAATTTAACCTTCATTCTAGGTACCTAGCCAGTATCAACCCTAGCACTGGTCTTTACGCCCTTGTTGTCTTGTTGGCTGAAGGTTCCCACACTGTCTCGACCTCCTCACAATTTCATTAGATCCCCGCGCGTTATTTGTGTCTTGATAAAGACAACTTCCGCTTGAGCTTCGAATACAAGCTTGAATTATCCCTGGACCCGCCTCACGTTTTAAAGTTGCGGGTTCTTTCAGCCGATTTGTTCAGATTGATAAAAAATCGTTGCCGAGTAAGCCTAAGGCGAGTTCGGCAGAAGTCAGATCAACGCCCAAAAGCACGCTTCGGGCCTAATCCGTGGCGAACTCTGCGCGTTCCGTGTGCTTTTATGGGAAGAGCCTACTGGCATTGCTTTGCGTGTTTTGTTCCCTCTAAGTGGGTAGGTCTACTATCAAAATTTGACCATTAAGAAAAAAAACCTAGTCATAGATGATGTTCTCCTGGTAGGTAGCCATAGAAATTTTGCAACATTCTCATAACAGACACGTAATGACTTAAGCAGAAATACTTCCTCACACATGACGTTCTCCTGATACAAGATTAGAAAAATTAAGTCAAAGAAAAGCGTTGGAACTCGACGATGAAAAAAGGCCCGCTATTAGTTCATCATGTTTTCCGGGTAGCTAGCAACAGTTGATATTCTGTGTCTAAGGATACAAGGTTTCTTTGATTTGGTTCTCCCATAGACAGGGTGTTTACGGTCTTCTCTGTATCCGTTTAAGGGGCGGCAGTACAGCTCAAAAGGAGTCGACAAACCCTAAAACACCTTAGTAAAAGTTATTTAATAAGCGAGATAATATTTGTTTTATTTTTTACATTAAACGATTCATCTGTGTACAAATCTAGCAATCTACTACTATCACTATTGTCCAATTGTTTTTTAGTTTGTTTATATGACAGGTATAAGTTGTTATCAATAATTAACCTTTACTACTAATTGATTAATCGCTTAATGTAAAAAATAAAAAACAAATATCTGGCTTATTAAATAACTTTTACTAAGGTGTTTTGGGGTTTGTCGACTCCTTTTGAGCTGTAATGCCGCCCCTTAAAAGGATACAGAGAAGACCGTAAACACCCTGTATATTCACTCGGTATCTTGTTCTTTATTCACTCCCCATCCTACCATCCCAACGTCATATATTCCCTTCCAAACTCCCAGAATTGAGCGTCTTTGCCAGCTACTCCCGCTACATTCCAGAACATCACTTTCATGTTAGTTTTCTCCATTTTAATTTCGTGTTCCCTTTTTTTTGTGTTTTCTGTTTTCACTAATTCTTTGTCATTGTTACTCCAGCTGTATTCACCTTCACCCATTAGTCTCCTCTTACTTTCTTGGGTTGCCTTTTTTCTTTTCCGCAACCTCTCTAATTATATCATCTATGTACATCCTGCTCTCCTTCAACTTTTCCTTACCTCTCGTCCGTGCGTTCTCTTTCTTTTCCATTTTCCATCTTTACTGCTTTCCCCACCATCTTCTCTTTTCATTTTATCTCTTTGCGTCTTTGTCCCCCCTCCTTATTTCTCCATTGCTTTCTCCGCACATCACAGATTATCTTACCTCGTATCCAGTTAAACTTTGGGGTGTTTGTTACTAATGCGATTTAGTTTCGCATTCAGTCATAGGCACAAAGAAAAATTAATTCAGAAGCAAAAGCGATCAAGTTAATGGAAATAATGGTCAAATTTGAACTCTTTTCCAATGGGTAGTTGGGAGCTTCAAAGTTTTAGAGTTAAAAACACTGCCCTGGGTTACCACTGAAGACCCGATTAGAATGGCTAAACCAGCAATAATTACTTACGAATTTATGGTTCCACACGTCTCCGTGACAACGCCATCTTGACGCACCGTCCTGAATCATCTGAGGATCGATGAGAACTCATAAAGATGTCATGCAGAACTTTTCTGTTCCGTACCAAAATTTTTAGCCCATTTTTTGAAAAAAATACGCTATTATATTCGTTATGGCTGGCTGGCTGCCCGACTGAGATCTCAGCAATTACAATAGCTAGAGACTTCAAATTTCACTAAAAACTTTCTGATGTATGTGTAGGCTCTAATCTATTTTGAGTTAGATTATTTGTGAGATCGATAATTTTAGAAAATAATTTCGATATGGTTTTCGGAGAACTTATCTGCATTACCAAAAATGCATATGCTGATTCACAACTTGTTTGTTTCGTTACTTGCCTAAGTGTTACTCACATTCTCGTCCTTTGCAACTGCAGAAATTTGGGTTTCAAGAGTAACAAGTCAACATGACGACATCATCAATATGGAACTATGTATCTGATATCTCGATCAAAATAACAAAATACTTGAAACAAAAATAGCTATCTGTAGTACTTTTATTGTGCAAATTCAGAATTGGATGCAGTTGGGCCGCATACATTTTTATATGCAAATTAATTCAGATTTTTAAGAAAATTAAGCCAAACTAAAACGTTGAAATAAATCTCTTGGTGATGGAGGAACACCTCTTTGTCCATCATGTGTTCCTGGTGACCGGTTGGCCAACTGATTCTCCGTGCATTAGGAGGAAAAACATTAAACCAAGGTAACTTTGGTTTCTCTTCAATTGCGAATAAATCTTCCGCTTTTCTAAATAATGTGTGAATTTCTTCATTGAAAGATGTAGAAGTATTTTTTCTGATCTTAAATTATAAGGAAATGTAAGTAAATCTGCGACTTATTTTATCCTGATACTGAAAACTACCCTATAAAGCAATATACCTATTCTATCATGCAGTTGTAAATGAAATATATAAGTCGGCGGGCAGTCACTTTCCGTCACTCGTATCAGGGGCCCACAGTGGCGCAATTAGGGGGGGGCTAGGAGGGGCTTAGCCCCCCAGGCTCAAGATTAGCCCCCCCAAAACCCAATGGTCACAAACAATGACAATGCCACAAATTTAGCTCTCTCAACAGACACAAACTAGTATCATTTCTACCTGCTATTATTCTCATTTCAACTACAAAGATTTCTTTGCGCTTGACGTAAATTAGTCTAAAAACACGTATAAAGCTACCAAAATTTCAAAAATTTTCCGGGGGAGGACCCCCGGACCCCCCCGATCCCCTGGGGGGTTTTCCATCCCCCCCAGACCCCCCGATCTGCGTATACCTTTATTACTATTTACCCGGGGCCTCAAGCCCCCCCAAAGTCACCAAGCTAGTTGCGCCACTGGGCCCATAAGATTCTTTTTTACTTCGGCTACTCAATTCGACCCCTACCCCTCGCAGCAACTTATTCCCATGAGACGCTTAGAAAATCGAAAATCGGTCTACCGACAATAATTTCGCCGCGTGCCACTTGTATCAGGAGCGTAGAAATATTTTTCCTGGTACTCAGTCATTTAATTATATGCTCCTGATGGTTTTTTAGAATTGCCCCCCCCCCCCCCCAAAGTCAAAAATATTTCTATTTATTCCCCTTTGAAAATGAAGATGACAGGTACTGAGCGCGATAAATGTTCAGAACGTTTAGAAGCATCAAAACCCTTGATGGAATACACCCCAGTAATAAGAGTGTCTGCTTCCTTCTTGAGAATGATTGTGAAAAGTAGTGAGGTCATCGAAGCTCTTCTCTTTCTGGAGGGTATTCCACATACCCCAGACCCCCCGGTCGTGCATTCACACACAACACAACGTTTTGAACCGTCGATACTTGTGATAATTTCCGATTTTCCTGAGGGTATTCTGTACCAAACCCCCACGATAAGAGGATTCGATGGTTTTCCCTTAAAAATGTTGATGACAAGGATTGAGGTGTATGAATGTGCTGAGAGGTGTGAGGGGTATGGAATACCTCCCAGTAATACCCCCAAGTCAACAATTTTCTGGTTCCTCCTTGAGAATGACAATGACAGGTGCTGAGGAAACCAAGCTCTTCTCCAGCTGGGGGGTATTCCATACCCCCCAGACCCCCCCAGTTGTACGCCCACCTTCTAAAACGTTTAGAACCATCAGTACTTGCCGTGTGATCATTTTCGAGGGATAGCCATCGAAACTCCTTTTCCATATCAAACCACCAGCGAATAAAGCTTTGATGGTTTTCCCTCGAAAATGATGACAAGAACCGAGAATTGTGAATGTATTGAAGGGAGTAGGTACACATCACCGGGGGTCTGGGGGAATGGAATACCCTCCAATAATTCATCATCTTCGAAACCTCATTATCCGGGGTTTGGGCCACCCAGGAAAAGAAGATTCGAAAATGAGTTTTGGTGATTCTAAACGTTTTGAAAAGAGAACTTACCACCAGTGAGTCTGGGGGGGGGGGGTATGGAATATCCCTTAGTAAAGAAAGAATGCAAAGCCTCCTTTTCCTGGGGAGGGGGGGCGTTTCGTACTAAACCTCCAGGGAAAGAGGCTTTGAAGATGACCATAGTAGGTCTTCACCTGCCAAAAGATCACATGGAAATGATAAAACGGTTATATGCAAGCATGTGTCGAAATTTACCTGCACCCAAATGAGTTCGGCAGCATTAAGCTGGGGGTGGTAAGGCGGCAAGCGTAAAACTTCGTGGCCGTGCTCTCGCAAGTTTGTACTACTTAGCCGGTGCATGTACTCGTACCAGGGCGAGTAGTTTCGATTTGAACATGCCGACTACGCTGAATGCGGCCGGGCATTTGTTGGATGCTGCCCTACAGCCTCGGTGTGGTAGCTCGTGTTGTCATCTACCGAATAATAATATTATTACCACAGAAGGTCCTCCATGATCCTCGTTTAGACCTTCGAATATGATCCTTATACATTCGCTGAGCGATCTTAAGATCCTCCCAGAGCCTGCGAACCTCCCTACGAACAGCTTCAAGGTCTGAGTTCCACCAAGGTGTCCTCCTCGTTTCTCGAAAGGTCCGCGGTTTGAAATATTCCTGTTCTTGTTAGAAAAAAAACCTCCTAGACCATCATGTCATAGTAACCAGAGAACGTCTACATCAGTTTAATTAAACTGCCAGAGTCGTCATATTTGCGATTCCTTGGCATAGTCGAAGGGAAAAGTAAGGTAACAAAACTACTACAGTTCTGTACTATCCTCCGAGGTGAGTTCGGCGTAAACGCAAACAGAATCGTCAAATAAAGAACATCGCGCCACATTAATTCTCTCTCATTGTTGTCCCTCATCCCTTATTTTCTCCAGAATCGAACCGAGTGCATGAAGCTGAAAAATTACTTCGTTTTAAGCCCACATTTCGCTGTTTACTACCCTAATCGTCGGATTAGGACATGGCAACCAACAGGTGCGATTTCCCCGATAACCGCTACTCCATAAATGGTCTTCCAGTGTTGCAAAATTAATCTTATGGAGGGGTTCGAGATCCATGTAAGATGAAGACAACTGCAAATCTGTTGCATAAAAACAACGAAACGCCCCTAAACAAGTCCAGCAGTAGCGCGCGCGCGAGCGCTTTTTCGAAGTGCACAAAACCAATTTTCCTGTGGGAAACTCTCAGTCTGTTCAGATCCCGTTGCGGTTACCCGACCTCGAGAGAGGGCAGTTTATTATTTACTCGCACTCGCGATAAACTACGAAATCTTGGGGAGCGATTTTTTATCGGTTCAGTTTGTGCGTAAAATTCTACGTCTTTTTTTTTTAATTTTTTATGAGGGGACGCAGCGATTTCAATTCCGCTGGAGAACTTTAATAGTCGACATGGGAAATTAACGGATGTAGTTGTTTACGTTCGGGAAGGAAAGGTAGGTGCGAACTGAAATTGTTATTGGTATTTAATCATTCATGATCGGCGGAGACTCGGAGGCTTTGAATAATAGTCGAGGACTTTGTGTTTTATTCACACCTCGATTTCGGACACTATCTCGCATTCAAAAATTATTGGGTCACCTAAAGGTATCAATTCAATATACAAATTCGCGCGAAGTTCCTCAAGGTTCGCTTATTGGACCTTTTCACTTTTTATTTTTACCTTCACATCTTCAGTTAATTTGGGCTTTAATAGAAACAGTTCGAGACGGTGCCATAAAATTGGTCTTTAGGTATCCATCCAAGAAGGGGGATGGGGTTCATTGTATACCAATACCGATAAAGCACAGGGCCAGGTTAGTAGGTATAATTTCAACCAGAGTAGAGCGCTTCTCTCGCCTTCAGCTCGCTCGCCATTCGTACAGCTCATTTGTAGATTATCCTCTCAAGGGATTTTTTGGTCTACTAGATTTTCGATAAAAACTGATGGTACTGTAACATATTGTGTCCGTGGAATTATGCCGAAGTAGCCTTCGGTTGGCTCGGCATTCGTATGGATTCTTCGTGGAGAATTGCCGAGCGAGCCGAAGTCGAGTTCGGCACAACCTCACCCAATTTTGCTTACCTTTCCTCCCAAAAAATACATGAGTCTACTAGGATTTCGATTAAAACTGGGGGCGCTGTAGTATTTCGGCGTGTGGAATTATGCCGAACTCGCCTTCGGCTCGCTCGCCATTCGTACAGCTCCTTTGTCAATTGTCCTCTCAAGGGATTTTTCGGTCTACTACATTTTCGGTAAAAACTGATGGTACTGTAACATATTGTGTCTGTGGAATTACGCCGAAGTAGCCTTTGGTTGACTCGGCATTCGTATTGATTCTTCGTGGAGGATTGCCGAGCGAGCCGAAGGCGAGTTCGGCACAACCTCACCCAATTTTGCTTACCTTTCCTCCCAAAAAATACATGAGTCTACTAGGATTTCGATTAAAACTGGGGGCGCTGTAGTATTTCGGTGTGTGGAATTATGCCGAACTCGCCTTCGGCTCGCTCGGCATTCGTACAGCTCCTTTGTCAATTGTCCTCTCAAGGGATTTTTCGGTCTACTAGATTTTCGATAAAAACTGATGGTACTGTAACATATTGTGTCTGTGGAATTATGCCGAAGTAGCCTTTGGTTGGCTCGGCATTCGTATTGATTCTTCGTGGAGGATTGCCGAGCGAGCCGAAGGCGAGTTCGGCACAACCTCACCCAATTTTGCTTACCTTTCCTCCCAAAAAATACATGAGTCTACTAGGATTTCGATTAAAACTGGGGGCGCTGTAGTATTTCGGTGTGTGGAATTATGCCGAACTCGCCTTCGGCTCGCTCGCCATTCGTACAGCTCCTTTGTCAATTGTCCTCTCAAGGGATTTTTCGGTCTACTAGATTTTCGGTAAAAACTGATGGTACTGTAACATATTGTGTCTGTGGAATTATGCCGAAGGAGCCTTTGGTTGGCTCGGCATTCGTATTGATTCTTCGTGGAGGATTGCCGAGCGAGCCGAAGGCGAGTTCGGCACAACCTCACCCAATTTTGCTTACCTTTCCTCCCAAAAAATACATGAGTCTACTAGGATTTCGATTAAAACTGGGGGCGCTGTAGTATTTCGGTGTGTGGAATTATGCCGAACTCGCCTTCGGCTCGCTCGGCATTCGTACAGCTCCTTTGTCAATTGTCCTCTCAAGGGATTTTTCGGTTTACTAGAATTTCGATAAAAACTGATGGTACTGTAACATATCGTGTCTGTGGAATTATACCGAAGTAGCCTTTGGTTGGCTCGGCATTCGTATTGATTCTTCGTGGAGGATTCACTCAATCTCGCTTACCTTTCCCCGGAATTCCGACTTTAAACTCGAAATTCCGACTTTGAATACGGAATTCCGACTTTGAACACGGAATTCCGACTTTAAACTCGGAAGTCCGACTATAAACTCGGAATTTTGTTCGACTTTAAGCTCGGAATTCCGACTTTAAACCCGAAATTCCGACTTTAAATTCGGAATTTCGATATTGAACTGAGTATTCCGACTTTGAACTCGGAATTGCGACTTTCAACTCGGAATTTCGACTTTAAACTCGTAATTCCGACTTTGAACACATAATTCCGAATTTAAACTCGGAAGTCCGACAATAAACTCGGAATTTCGTTCGACTTTAAGCTCGGAATTCCGACTTTGAATATGGAGTTCCGACTTTGAACACGGAATTCCGACTTTAAACCCGAAATCCCGACTTTAAATTCGGAATTTCGACATTGAACTCAGAATTCCGGCTTTGAACTCGGAATTGCGACTTTCAACTCGGAATTTCGACTTTAAACTCGTAATTCCGACTTTGAACATAGAATTCCGAATTTAAACTCGGAAGTCCGACTATAAACTCGGAATTTTGTTCGACTTTAAGCTCGGAATTCCGACTTTAAACCCGAAATTCGGACTTTAAATTCGGAATTTCGATATTGAACTGAGTATTCCGACTTTGAACTCGGAATTGCGACTTTCAACTCGGAATTTCGACTTTAAACTCGTAATTCCGATTTTGAACACAGAATTCCGAATTTAAACTCGGAAGTCCGACAATAAACACGGAATTTCGTTCGACTTTAAGCTCGGAATTCCCACTTTAAACCCGAAATTCCGACTTTAAATTCGGAATTTCGACATTGAACTCAGTATTCCGACTTTGAACTCGGAATTGCGACTTTCAACTCGGAATTTCGACTTTAAACTCGTAATTCCGACTTTGCACACAGAATTCCGAATTTAAACTCGGAAGTCCGACAATAAACTTACCCGAAACGATACAATAAAAAGGGGATGAAAAAGAAAACCGATGACATAAAAAATCCACTGACAGCTGGAAACGAAATGGTTTTATCTGCAGATAATAATAATAGTAATAATGGTTTCATTTACTGTCGCTTGTTTCGCGCGTGCAAATTGCAACGCACAGAAAAAACTCGAGTTTCTTTCGTTTTGGAGGGCAAAATTAAAAGTTAATGAGCGCGCCTTTGTACTTCGTGAATGCTTATTTGTGCTCTACAAATAAAAATCGCAACAAAAATGGCATGCTCATTATAAGACTTCAAAAGAAGTTTTACGGCCCCATAAACATTTATAGAGTTAGAATAAAAAGATACGTTTAGATGTGCTTCATTTCTCTTTTGAGCGGAAAGTGTATTCAAATTCTGTTTAATTTAATTCTTTTTAAACGAAACGGCGCATAAATTTTGCTGTTATGATATTCGAATGCTTTTACATTGGGAGCTATCCTCCACCCAACCTGAAACTGACGTGTTTCAAAATGTATCTCGTGAAAGTAAAGTACAAGCAGCCAAATAAGAAAATAGCAATGGATGGAGCACGTGGCTACGAGGGCGTGGAAGGGCCATAAGAATTTTATTTTATAATTCCGACAGTTTACGAAATTCAGAATTTAAAGTCGGAATTTAGAGTTTAAAGTCGGAATTCAGAGCTTAAAGTCGAACGAAATTCCGAGTTTATTGTCGGACTTCCAAGTTTAAATTCGGAATTCTGTGTTCAAAGTCTGAATTCCCAGTTTAAAGTCGAAATTACGAATTTAAAGTCAGAATATCAAGTTTAAAGTTGGAATTCCGAGCTTAAAGTCGAACAAAATTCCGAGTTTATAGTCGGACTTCCGAGTTTAAATTCGGAATTCTATGTTCAAAGTCGGAATTACGAGTTTAAAGTCGAAATTCCGAGTTGAAAGTCGCAATTCCGAGTTCAAAGCCGGAACTCCATATTCAATGTCGAAATTCCGAATTTAAAGTCGGGATTTCGGGTTTAAAGTCGGAATTACGAGTTTAAAGTCGAAATTCCGAGTTGAAAGTCGCAATTCCGAGTTCAAAGTCGGAATACTCAGTTCAATATCGAAATTCCGAATTTAAAGTCGGAATTTCGGGTTTAAAGTCGGAATTCCGAGCTTAAAGTCGAACAAAATTCCGAGTTTATAGTCGGACTTCCGAGTTTAAAGTCGGAATTCCGTGTTCAAAGTTGGAATTCCGTATTCAAAGTCGGAATTCCGAGCTTAAAGTCGAACGAAATTCCGAGTTTATTGTCGGACTTCCGAGTTTAAATTCGGAATTCTGTGTTCAAAGTCGGAATTACGAGTTTTAAAGTCGAAATTTTCGAGTTGAAAGTCGCAATTCCGAGTTAAAAGTCGGAATTCTGAGTTCAAAGTCGGAAATTCCGTATTCAAAGTCGGAATCCGAGCTTAAGTCGAACGAAATTCCGAGTTTATTGTCGGACTTCCGAGTTTAAATTCGGAATTCTGTGTTCAAAGTCGGAATTACGAGTTTAAAGTCGAAATTTCGAGTTGAAAGTCGCAATTCCGAGTTAAAAGTCGGAATTCTGAGTTCAATATCAAAATTCCGAATTTAAAGTCGGAATTTCGGGTTTAAAGTCGGAATTCTGAGTTCAATATCAAAATTCCGAATTTAAAGTCGGAATTTCGGGTTTAAATTCGGAATTCTATGTTCAAAGTCGGAATTACGAGTTCAAAGCCGGAATTCTGAGTTCAATGTCGAAATTCCGAATATAAAGTCGGGATTTCGGGTTTAAAGTCGGAATTACGAGCTTAAAGTCGAACAAAATTCCGAATTTAAAGTTGGACTTCCGAGTTTAAAGTCGGAATTCCGTGTTCAAAGTCGGAATTCCGTATTCAAAGTCGGAATTCCGAGCTTAAAGTCGAACGAAATTCCGAGTTTATTGTCGGACTTCCGAGTTTAAATTCGGAATTCTGTGTTCAAAGTCGGAATTACGAGTTTAAAGTCGAAATTTCGAGTTGAAAGTCGCAATTCCGAGTTAAAAGTCGGAATTCTGAGTTCAATATCAAAATTCCGAATTTAAAGTCGGAATTTCGGGTTTAAAGTCGGAATTCTGAGTTCAATATCAAAATTCCGAATTTAAAGTCGGAATTTCGGGTTTAAATTCGGAATTCTATGTTCAAAGTCGGAATTACGAGTTCAAAGCCGGAATTCTGAGTTCAATGTCGAAATTCCGAATATAAAGTCGGGATTTCGGGTTTAAAGTCGGAATTACGAGCTTAAAGTCGAACAAAATTCCGAATTTAAAGTTGGACTTCCGAGTTTAAAGTCGGAATTCCGTGTTCAAAGTCGGAATTCCGTATTCAAAGTCGGAATTCCGAGCTTAAAGCCGAACGAAATTCCGAGTTTATTGTCGGACTTCCGAGTTTAAATTCGGAATTCTGTGTGCAAAGTCGGAATTACGAGTTTAAAGTCGAAATTCCGAGTTGAAAGTCGCAATTCCGAGTTCAAAGTCGGAATACTGAGTTCAATGTCGAAATTCCGAATTTAAAGTCGGAATTTCGGGTTTAAAGTGGGAATTCCGAGCTTAAAGTCGAACGAAATTCCGTGTTTATTGTCGGAATTCCGAATTTAAACTCGGAAGTCCGACAATAAACACGGAATTTCGTTCGACTTTAAGCTCGGAATTCCCACTTTAAACCCGAAATTCCGACTTTAAATTCGGAATTTTGATATTGAACTCAGAATTCCGACTTTTAACTCGGAATTGCGACTTTCAACTCGAAATTTCGACTTTAAACTCGTAATTCCGACTTTGAACACAGAATTCCGAATTTAAACTCGGAAGTCCGACTATAAACTCGGAATTTTGTTCGACTTTAAGCTCGGAATTCCAACTTTAAACTTGATATTCTGACTTTAAATTCGTAATTTCGACTTTAAACTGGGAATTCAGACTTTGAACACAGAATTCCGAATTTAAACTTGGAAGTCCGACAATAAACTCGGAATTTCGTTCGACTTTAAGCTCTGAATTCCGACTTTAAACTCTAAATTCCGACTTTAAATTCTGAATTTCGTAAACTGTCGGAATTATAAAATAAAATTCTTATGGCCCTTCCACGCCCTCGTAGCCACGTGCTCCATCCATTGCTATTTTCTTATTTGGCTGCTTGTACTTTACTTTCACGAGATACATTTTGAAACACGTCAGTTTCAGGTTGGGTGGAGGATAGCTCCCAATGTAAAAGCATTCGAATATCATAACAGCAAAATTTATGCGCCGTTTCGTTTAAAAAGAATTAAATTAAACAGAATTTGAATACACTTTCCGCTCAAAAGAGAAATGAAGCACATCTAAACGTATCTTTTTATTCTAACTCTATAAATGTTTATGGGGCCGTAAAACTTCTTTTGAAGTCTTATAATGAGCATGCCATTTTTGTTGCGATTTTTATTTGTAGAGCACAAATAAGCATTCACGAAGTACAAAGGCGCGCTCATTAACTTTTAATTTTGCCCTCCAAAACGAAAGAAACTCGAGTTTTTTCTGTGCGTTGCAATTTGCACGCGCGAAACAAGCGACAGTAAATGAAACCATTATTACTATTATTATTATCTGCAGATAAAACCATTTCGTTTCCAGCTGTCAGTGGATTTTTTATGTCATCGGTTTTCTTTTTCATCCCCTTTTTATTGTATCGTTTCGGGTAATCGTTATTGGGAGAAGTTGTTTCCGAAAGTGTAGTCGTTCGAAACTCGGACATTAAAAGTTTGAGGCGAACTTTCTTCGTAATTCGCGTAATTGGCATTCGTTTCCCTTATTTGTCTGGACGACTAAATCGGTTAAAGTGGACTATTTTAATGGCCATTTTCGTGAATTGTTCATTCATCATGCCCTCTCGCCACAGAAATGGATCATTAAACGGCGGCCCAATTAACAGTTATTGACATGCATGGCTGCAGTTGGGGGTGAATGCAAGGCGAGCCAACCCCCAACCCAACTTAGCCCCTAGTGTACAAGTGAGTTGCATTTATGGCGAACTCGCCTTCGGCTCTGGGAATAAATTTCCTCATAATCCATGGAGTTACTCAGGATCGATCGCAGGATGGCGTCTTAAAACATGAGGACTGAAAGCAGTGCCAAAGAAACCCTACTTTCAAAAACCTTGCGATACCATCTGTTAGCATACTACGAGTTATGCCGAACTCTACTTCGACTCGCTCGGCAATGTTATCGCCTTTCTGTCGAAAATTGCCGAACGAACCGCAGACCAACCGGTAGGTAAACTGCAACATTTCAAAAGCTGACGACACAAGAAGTCCTCCCAGGATATCTACATACATTCTTAAACTGTAGACGATCATTGTGTACTCGCAGACCTGGGTTGAACATCTCCACCACCTCAATCTAGTGCTGGAGCAATTGCAGCACGACAAGCTACGACTATCCGTGGAGAAGTCCCGCTTTGGGGTACAATCCATTCAGTACCTTGGTCACACCATATTTCCGATATTCACCTCCGTGACCTGGGGGTGTTACCTCTGGACGACACCCATCCTCCACCCCCCAAGCCAACCTAGAGGAGAAGCGGTACCGGGCAATCAAGGAGGGGTTACGTAAACACCTCGATGGGGAGACCCCACAGACGTGGGACAGGAAGCTCTCCATCACCCTCCCCAGCCCAGTTATAGCGACCGTGGAGGTAGCGACCCTGACGGGTCCGTTAACTTGGCCCCCCCCTCCCCCCACTGAGAGATTTGATAGTCGTATTATTTTAAAATGAATGCGCTCATATGCGCCACCGATAATAACTTTTGCGCCATTATCGTTTTTGAGAAATCCGAAAAAAACATTGGGGGGGGGGGCAAGTGAACGTAGCCCCCCCCCCCCGAAGGTATTTTGTCGCTTGTAACTAGGTCACCTGATACATTTGGTGATGCGCTCAATTGCGCTACTTGAATTAAAGCTAGCGCCATTGCGGTTAAGCCGTGACAAATTTTCAAAAAGCGGGGGGGGGGCCAACTTAACGTTATTAAAAGTTTTTTTTAACATCTTTTCATACGAAATTGTACTCTCAGGTATGCGAATTCTGTCTGTTAGAAGTTTCAATTACGAACTAAACTGTCGAACTGTCATTAGCTGTCAATTTCAAAGATCCAACCGTGATATCGTTTGATTTATAATTATATTTTCCAAATTTTGTGCCGTTTTATATTTTTCCTGTGTGTATCGATCTTCAAACACAGCGCCATCTACTACCTTCTTATAATGAATGCAGTATATATATGGGTATGAGGTGAAGTTATGTTCTAATTGTGCAATTTTAACTCAGTTTGAAATAATCGCCAATAACTCATAGGTATTCAGGTTTATAATTTTGTACTGCTGTATGTCTGCCCGTCTGCCTGTGCACGATAACTTTGTTTAGAAACGTCCGGTCGCTTTGAAAGTTGGTACACATGTTCTTAAGGGTATAAGAAAGGTCGCTATTGTTTTTTAGTTACGTAGGTAGACCAACGGGCCAAACAGTTACAGCCCAAAAACTGCTCGAACCTTCAAAGAATGGTATCTTTTATAATAAATTCTTGTTACAAAGAACATTAAATGCCCGGTTTTCTGTGTCAGTAAATATTCATTAAACCTCAAACAATTTTGAAGATGAAAAAATAATATTGCGCATGCGCATCTAATTTTTGTATTTGTTAAGATATTTAAATGAAATTGTATGTACGCACCTCGAGTAATGTAATGGGAATGCAGAGAAGTCAAAGATACTATTAAGACGATGGATGTTAGTGTTATTTGATTTGATCGTCTGTTAATAATAATAATAGTAATAGTAAGGAAATGGTAATTCAATTAAAAAAAACCTGAGTTTTTAGTCTTTGAAGTTTCATAACTTTGGATTTCCATAGGTGCGGTTGTCCGCAACTTAACTTTTTTTTAAGTACACTAATGAAAGCCCTATTCATTCTCTATGCACTGATAAAAGTGGGTTGCTATAACTACAACCGTTTTCAAGTAATCAATTATCAAAGTACCATCTGCATCCCCCATTTCTTTTCTTAAAGTCAAAATAACTTAAAAACCATAAATGGTAGATAGCGACATGTTGATATCAAAAGAACTGAAATTTCACGTAGAATCCAAAAATGTAATAAAAAATAGGGGTTGCTATTTAAAATAACGAAGTTACTAGCCACTTCCGGTATTTCGGGATATCCGGATATCCAAATATTTTACATCGATTCGGCCTTCGGAGTAACTCCTAAGTACAAATTTTTAAAAACCTACCTATTTTACTTTCCCAGAAACGTTTAACTAAAGCTCCCAAAAAAACACCCTGTATAGTGTTTCTGAAACACTACAATGGCGCAAAGATTTTTGTTTACGGCGCATTTTAGCGCATGATGAAAGGTACGATGTAGTAGAAAAGACATGTTAAAAAACGTAACTTTTGAAAACGTTAAGTTAGCCCCCCCCCCACTTTTTAAAAATTTTTTATGGCTTAACCGTAATGGCGCTAGCTTTAATTCAAGTGGCGCAATTGAGCGCATAACCAGATGTATCGAGTGGCAGAAATACCGGTAGCAAAATGCGTTATGGGGGGTTCCGTTCACTGGGCCCCTCCCAAATATATTTAAGGATAACCAAAAAACAATAATGGCGCAAAGATATCTTTTTACGGCGCATTTCAGCGCATACCTGAGAGTACAATTTCGTATGAAAAGATGTTAAAAAAAAGTAACTTTTAAAAACGTTAAGTTGGCCCCCCCCACTTTTTGAAAATTTGTCACGGCTTAACCGTAATGGCGCTAGCTTTAATTCAAGTGGCGCAATTGAGCGCATAACCAAATGTATCAGGTGACCTAGTTACAAGCGACAAAATACGTACTGGGGGGGGGGGGGCTACGTTCACTTGCCCCCCCCCAATGTTTTTTCGGATTTCTCAAAAACGATAATGGTGCAAGAGTTATTATTGGTGGCGCATATGAGCGCATTAATTTTAAAATAATACGACTATCAAATCTCTCAGTTGGGGGGCAAGTTAACGGACCCGACTCTGACAGGCCGAGTGAAACAAAACGAGACCTTACCCCTACCCCACAAAAAAAGATTTCCGCTTACATCATGCATGGTATGCAGTGCCGATCTGGTCATGGAAGAGGAACCCGAAATTGTGACGTATCCCACAGGAATGAAGACGAGACGAGGTCGAATATTATTTAATTTTGTACATTCATGCATACCTAACTTACACATGCGTATTTCGTATAAAAGAAAGTGTTAAGTGTCGCTGCGCTTCTTATTGGTTACCCATCAGAATAGCGGGCAGCACCATTTTTTAGTCCCCAAAGCACAGGGGCCACTGAAAAGCAAGAAAGAATAATTATTCAATAATTTGTACCAGTGAAAGCAATGGTCGCGTTATTAGTGCCA